>NC_063338.1:48474575-48491061 GCF_021869965.1 Rhincodon typus
CCAACCTCCAGATCCAACGCATCATCCTCCGACACTTCCGCCATCTGCAATCCGACCCCACCACCAAAGACATCTTTCCCTCCCCACCTTTATCTGCTTTCCGGAGGGACAACTCTCTCCGTGACTCCCTTGTCCGCTCCACACTCCCCTCCAGCTCCACCACACCCGGCACTTTTCCCTGCAACCGCAGGAAGTGCTACACCTGCCCCCATACCTCCTCCCTCACCCCCATCCCAGGCCCCAAGAAGACTTTCCACATCAAGCAGATGTTCACCTGCACATCTGCCAATGTGGTATACTGCATCCGCTGTACCCGGTGTGGCTTCCTCTACATCGGGGAAACCAAGCGGAGACTCGGGGACCGCTTTGCAGAACACCTACGCTCGGTTCGCAACAAACAACTGCACCTCCCAGTCGCGAACCATTTCAACTCCCCCTCCCAT
Source organism: Rhincodon typus (assembly GCF_021869965.1). NCBI lineage: Eukaryota > Metazoa > Chordata > Chondrichthyes > Orectolobiformes > Rhincodontidae > Rhincodon > Rhincodon typus. The sequence goes on from NC_063338.1 coordinate 48,475,019, forward strand.
TCCTCAGATGACATGTCCATCCTGGGCCTCCTGCAGTGCCACAACGATGCCACCCGAAGGTTGCAGGAACAGCAACTCATATTCCGCTTGGGAACCCTGCAGCCCAATGGCATCAATGTGGATTTCACAAGTTTCAAAATCTCCCCTCCCCCCACCGCATCCCAAAACCAGTCCAGCTCGTCCCTGCCTCCCTAACCTGTTCTTCCTCCCACCTATCCCCTCCTCCCACCTCAAGCCGCACCTCCATCTCCTACCGACCAACCTCATCCCGCCCCCTTGACCTGTCCGTCCTCCCTGGACTGACCTATCCCCTTCCTAAACTCACCTTTCCTGGCTCCATCCCCGCCTCTTCGACCTGTTTGTTTCCTCTCCACCTATCCTCTCCTCTATCCCTCTTCTATCCGCCTCCCACTCTCTCCCTATTTATTTCAAAACCCCCTTCCCCTCCCCCTTTTCTGATGAAGGGTCTAGGCCCGAAACGTCAGCCTCTCTGCTCCTATGATGCTGCTTGGCCTGCTGTGTTCATCCAGCCCTGCACCTTGTTGTCTCGGATTCTCCAGCATCTGCAGTTCCTACTATCTTTGACTTATCTCTGCTCCCTATCTTTGTCACCTCGTCAAAAAACACTACGAGATTTGTCAGGCATGACCTAGCCTTTATGGACTCATGCTGACTTTCCCTGATTAACTGAAATTTTTCAAGGTGATCAGTTACCCTAGCCCTGACTATAGACTTCCAACAATTTCCCCACCAAAGAATTTAGGCTAACTGGTCTATAATTCCCCAACTTCCCTCTGTCACCCTTCTTAAAGGGTGGAGTGACATGAGCAAATTTCCAGTATAGAGGTATAACTCCTGAATCCAGGGAGCTCTGAAAGATTGTGTTAAGGGCATCAGCAATGTGCTCTCCTACCTCCTTTAACATCCGTGGATGGAAACCATAAAGTCCTGGAGATTTGTCGCATTTCAGTTCCATTAATTTTGCCATTTTTGATGATTTATTTAAGCTAATTTTATTTAGACCCTGTCCCTGATTCTGTGTTAATTTCTTTGGGACCTCTAGCAAGCTACCTTCTTTTCTGCTGTGAGCATTGAAGTGAAATAATTGTTCAGCATGTCTGCCATTTCCCCATTGATATTGGCAATATCAAAGCAGTATGTTTCCAGTAGAATGTCATACATGATCCAGAGTAAGATGGAGTAGAGGACCTTTATATCCTCAGGACTCATGCTCTGATACATTGGTGATATTATGAGCATGCCTCTTGATGGCATAAAAAGATACTGACTCTCTTAAAGGCATACTGAAACACTGATTGTAAGACATAACACAACAGCTCTCATCATGGGATGTCAATCAGTCCTGGAAATCTGGGCAGTTGTTAAAGGACCGCAAGAGCACTAAAGATTCTCTAACAGAGAAGCAAAAGTACTTGTGGAATATGGGATAAAATGCAGTTGAAACAATGTGAACCCCAAGGCATCATCTGTATTGTACGGTGCTGCAAACACTTCACAGCAAGAGTAAAAAGAACGCCTTAATACATCTATTTCGCTGCAGAGGTTAGGGCCATAGCCCGGCCATTCATTATTCCATATACTTCTCCACTCATCACAATGTGCTGCATCGACTCTCCATTCCACTTCAGTCCCACTCCCACTTGTTTTGGACACTCTCACTTCATGCACTAACAGCCTACTGCTTTACTTGATAGCAACCACAAATTATTTCACCTGTCTGCTTTCAGCTTTGATGCAGCCAGAAGGTTGTGGATAGAGATCAAATTTTACAGATATGAGCATGCAATCTAGTGCCTAATTAGTAAGCTCAATGTGCCTAGACACTATGCTCTGTCTGAAAATATATCTTACTGTGAAGTCAGCCTGACACAGATTCCTCTTTGAGCCTTTGATCATGATGTCAAGCTTTTGATACCAAAGCATTTAAAAATCTCCATTAACAATAATTTAAGTTTTGATTCCTAACAAAAAATATAGTTTTCAATTGCAGAAGAATGCATGTGACGAACATTTGGTAACATGGATATGAAATATTAATAAGCCATAACCAATGCTAGCACAACCAATGATAGTGTTACAGCAATGAGTTTTATATTAATCCTTTCATCAGTTCACAAGTTTGTTTTTCCATTGCCATTTCATACACAGCCCTATTGCTTTCATTTTGCTATTCCAGTGTCCAGTCATATGTACACTTTTTTTTAAAAGCCACAACATCTCCAGGAAGAATACAACAGTTAATGGGAATACAAGCATGTTTTGACTGTAATGAAGGCAAAGTAAAGACTCCACTAAAAAAGTGTTTTTCCTTTGCTTCATTTTTACCCTACTGCTTCTTTTTCTTGAAGGATGTGACTTTTACTGAGTAATACTCCACTGTCTGGTACCTCACCTTTTCAAATGAGTTTGGAAAATGAGTTAATACATGTGATTCAAAGACAGTCAAGCTATGTGCTGTCCCATCAGATGAAGAACATACACTTGCTTCCAGGAGTCAGTGTATAATGTTCAACAACAGCCTACTCTCAATACTGTGAAACAAACCATGTGAAATAAAACTACCGAGCTTCTGACAGAATAAAACTGTCACATTCCCAGGTTTTAGATCTACATTTAGTAAAAATTTAACCAACAGGACATTTACTTACCTTTTCTTAAGTTGGTCAATCAACTTCATTATCTCAAATGTAGTCACACCACAAGTTTCTTTTCAATTTAAATCACTCTGCCTTGGATCAGCTGTAACCTATTTACTTAAGTGCCAAAATGCAGCAAACCTTGAATTAAAGAGCTTTTATGTATGATTAAAATTCCTTTTTGGAAATCTAACAAGTATGCCACAGTGAATTTCTTTTGATATGCTTTAGGATAACCTTCAGGGTACTATGTTGAATATTAGACTGGATTTATTGTATAAATTCACGTTTACAAGTTCCAACATACTGCATTGTGAAACTGACAACATGATGACAAATAAGTTTCTTATTAACTAGATGTGTAATGACTTATACAGAAGTTACATATGAAGCACATGATATCCCCACTTGGGTTCTGCTCTTTCTGGTTAAAACTTCTTCCTTTTTAAATTGAATGAACTAATAACATTGGTAAAACTGCAGCGAGCATTCTACAGTTAGGCAAAATGCTAATAAAGCAAAAAAAATTAATGAATCATTACAGCTACCATTATGTTACAAGCCACAGCAAATTAAACCAAGGTTCATTGGTCCTAATATATTGCATTACAGTTCAAATGCTAAACCCAATTCAACTGTTTTTCACTGTAATTCATGATTTCTAATCAAATTGTGTGACTTTTGAGAATATGATTTCAATAGTGGGTTATTTATTTCTCCTGTTACTCATTAAAAAAATTCCCAACAAATTCCATGTCAACTTTGAAAACCCATCCAGAAACTGTCACAAAGCAAGGCTCCATGATCTGGATCTGGTTGGATCAAAGCCAGATTTGGATGATTGGATGAATGGTAGTTACAGACTTAAAGCTGGACTTCTGATTGACACTGAAAATGTCTTACAGTTGAAATTCATATGCTTTTTCTTTTTTATGAAGCTTTAGTGCAATCATATAACAAACCTTTAATAGAATTCATAAGGCAGTAATAAAATTCTTTGGCTAGCATTTTTGTAAATTGACTGAGACACTAATCAAATCCTATTGTGTAATGTTGTGATATTCTGTAATTTATTCTCTTAGATTTAAACATATGAAGCTGTAATTCAGCCTTGGTGGAGATGCAAAATGGCTGTATATTGGATTGGCCAGCGATTATACAACCATTCTGGTATTACTCTGTGATGAATTCATTAATGATACACTTTGATTTTCCGAGGGGTAAGGGGACACTGCTGGAAAGTGAGAAAGTAATTTTCACAATTTTCATATGTTGATGAACCAGAACAGACTGGTGTGTTTTTTTTATTGACCATTTATTGCCCATTCCGAATTGCCCAGAGGACAGTTAAGAATCAGCCACATTGCTGTTAGTCTGGAGTCACATGTGGGCCAGACAGGGACGGCATTTTCCTTCCCTAAAGGACATTAATGAACCAAATGGGTTTTCCCAACAATTGACAATGGATTAATGGTCATCATTAGACTCTTAATTCCAGATTTTTTTTAAAATTCAATTTCCAACATCTGCCATGGCAGGTTTTGAACCCAGGTCCCCAGTACATTACCTGGTTTTCTGGATTAATAGTCCAACGATAATACCACTAGGCCATCACCTCCCCCTGGTGCACAGCAGTTATGTTCAAAGCTGTAGTGACCTGCCAGCTCCAATCAGCTTCTGGATGGGGTCTGTGCTGAAGGTGGGAAACTACCATTGCCCTTGGAAAACAGCTTTTAAATAGGGCCTTCATAGTCTGAGCTGGCTTCCTGACTTCCACGGAATGAGATGCTGTTTATTATGAAGAGAAGGCACAGGAGAGCGGGATGTGAACCCATCTCTTTTCCTGGCCACTCTGCCTCCAAACATTTCTCCACAAGCCTAGGACAATCCTGCCCTTTGACAAAGTTCCAGTCTGTTTCCTTTAACATCACCAAGACTGAAATTCACTCAAGTTCACAAAGTTGTATGACATTTTTTTATCCCAAATAATATTTACCGTTGTCATGTTGCTGATGAATTTTCCAAGGTTGGACCTACTTGTTCTCTGCAATCACACTTACCTTGTCACTGTCCATGGTATTCTGTGAGGTCCTTGATGCAATGGAAATAGTGTCTGGCTGACTGCTGCCATCTCCCTGACTATCCCCATCTTCTCCTATGTCCCTACAGTAGGAGGAACATCAAATTACTGAGTGATCACTCATTCACCCAAACATGCAGGGTTGAATTTTTTAACTGGAGTGAAAGCACACTGTGGAATAGTTGGAAGGAATATTGAAATGATGGGAAGAGACCCTTGGTTCTTAAGACATTTGAAGGCAAACATAGTAAGGAGAAAGAATAGAGGGGTTGAAAGAGGCACAAGTACTTAAATTATCTGAAAATTAAAAAGACAGTGGTTAAAAAATAATTTTCTCTCATATACATCTTGTAATTGGGAATAGAAAAGAATCTACTGAGAAGGTTAATGATAAGTGTTCAGCAACCTGATAGATAAAAAAAAAATTGTACTACCTTTCTAAGCAACTGGGGCCATTTCAAGTCAAATAAAAAGACAGGAACATTACAGATTGGCTGCATTTAAACAACAATTAAAATGTAACTTGTAAGAAACAAAGGGCAGAATTATCTTTGGTGAAAGGAGACCCAACCTGTGAAACAAAATCTGGTGGCACTCCTACGCCATCTCTGAAGACTCAATGGAATAAAAATCTTAATTGCAGCAGGAACCCTGCTGCGGCTCCCAGCTTTGCTGGAGTCATTAAAGCATCAGTCCATCTAGTATGGGGGTGAGTCTCCCTCCACCATGAGCTGCTGGGAAATTACAGGCTAGCAGCTGTCCAGTAGCAACAGCACCACTGGAGAAGTGATGGCAACTTCTGGTACTACACTTCAGCCTGCTCTAGGAGTGAGGTAAACAGCGAGACTTCGTGTCCCAGGGAGGAAGGCTGAGGGTTGAGAGGAGATGGGGTCAATGGAAAGGGCAATGGAGGGCCTCCAGTAAACCATCCTCTTTCCATTGTCGAGTTGAGACACCTACACAACACACTCCCACCAACCCCAACAAGCCTGAGGCAAATCTGACTGGGTGTGCAGTGTGGTTAACCAACATTGAAAGTCTCCACCTGACTCTGGAGGTGAAGCCCTTAAGTGGCTGCTTAAGGAACCTCAATTACCTCTGGACAAGAAGGCCATCCACAACCCTTCCTTCCTGACAGTGTCCCCACCCGATTACATGTCCCCACCCATCCTCCCAGCTTGCTGGAAGGTGGCAAGTCAAAATTTTTCCTAAAGAGTTTGCTACCAGGAATTAATTAGATTAAACAGCTGAGAAAAGTATTAAGGGAATTGTGCTGGCAAAAGGTAGTTGGAATTGGTAATTGGAATGTGCTTGTTCTGGAACAAGTGTAAATAACATACGCACTACAGATTCTTGTAAACATTCAAACTGCCCATGTTATAAGGCTGGGTTTATGGAAAGCCAGAAGTAAATATGTACCATTCAGACTTGGAGGTCATTGCTTCAGTTAACTTTTAAATTTTGCCCATATATTTCAACTACTGTTGTTAGTCACCTGCTGGAGCATGCTCAGGCTTTATTCTGCCATAGATGTCTCATGGGTCAGTTTCATATTGAGTATTAGCAGTGAAGACACATGTTGCGATTTCAAGCTTTAGGAGAATCATAAATTATTTCTGGTATTTAATGGAACTCTATTGTTTGTATTCAACACGCCTGATTGTTGATTGATCTGTCTACTATTCACTAAGTCTGACCAATGGACTGACGTCTAACTCCATATCTCATACTGTACTTATTTCTCTCCTCCAGCAAGTGTCAGAAGTATGTTATATATCTCATAAGCCAAAGCAAGGTCTCTTGAGTCAAAACTTGGGCTCACTGCATTAACCTTAACTTTATGCAATGGAAAAGCGTATAAGGTAGGGGTGGAGTTTAGATAGACCTTAGGATTAGGGTAAAAGTTAGGCACAACATCGTGGGCTGAAGGGCCTGTACTGTGCTGTACTATTCTATGAAACACACAACATGAGATATAGTGAAGAGATAACACAATGTGGATCTGGAAGAACACAGCAGGCCAGGCAGCATCAGAGGTGCAGGAAAGTTGACAATTCAGGTCGGGACCCTTCTTTAGAAATGCATTTTTCTGAAGTGGCTTTAGGCTTTTTTGGAGAATAGCATACGTGACCAACCACTGTTTCAACAAAACAGGAAGAATACTGAACAATACTGCCAAAACAAGAGAATAAACTTTATACAGGGGCCTTGCTTAAATGGGACAAGACACAGTGAGGCCATGCTTTGAGTAGTGGGACCAATTCTGGTAAACAAGACATAAAGAAGTTTCATGTAAGCAAGTGATTTGAAGAGCTCTGATTTGCATTGTCAAAGGTCTGTGTTTTGTGTGGGGGAAAAAAAAACAGGATTTCAACTTTGAAAGGAAGAGACTGAAAGGTGACTTTCTCAAGGTGTACAAGATAGAAAATGATAATAAAAATGTAACTTCAGAATATTACTTCAATTTAAATTACAAAAGACAATTGGATACAAGCTCAAACTAGAAAAATGGAAACATGGAACTGATTTCTAGAAGTTCTTCTTCACACAAAGGGGTGTGGAAATTTATTTTAGACAGAGAAGTATGTGTAACACACTGGAATCATTTAATAATAACATAGATCAATGTGGGGATACGCAGGTGGATTATGGGGATTTCCCATCTTTCTGGATGGACACACTTAGAGGTCTTTTTTATGTGATTAAATATATCACACAATCACAATATTGATGAAAAATGCTATTTCATTCAAATATTACTTGCTATTATGGCATGCATAGTTGCACAATACAAGGAGAAACCAACCTTTTACTGTTATTCCTTTGTTTTGCAGGGGTTTTGGGTAGCTGAATAGGTTCTTTCAGAGCTCCTTTCAGGTGGATAGTTCTCTCTTGTATGACTTCTCGAATATTTTTGATCCAGTCCTGTTTTGTTTCAATGTTTGAGGCCTAAAGAAACGCATTGAATCTTGTGTAATCCAGAGATTTAGACCAACAATTCAGCAAGAAGGATTCTAACTTTAATCATGGCAGTCGGGAAACTTAACTTCAATTAATTAACTGAACCTAGAATAAAAAGCCATTAATCCTGGTAACCATGAAACTACAGGATTGTCATGAAAATATTTCTGTTTCACTTATGTCCATTAGGGAAGGAAATCTGCTACCCTTACTTACTGTGGTCAATGCATGTCTCCAGATCCATAACAACATTATTGGTTCTTAACTGTCCTCGGAAATTGCCTAGTACGTTAGTCAGTTGGATGAAAACTGCTCTATGGCCATTAGGTTTGGGCAATAAATGCTGGCCTTGCCAGCAATAGCTCCATCCCTTGAATGAATAAACATACACTTACACTAAAGATGCTTTCATATAGTTCTAATGCAGCATGTGATAACTGAGCCTAAACATGATTGTTGTAAGATCAGTGGCCTGCAAAGACCTATTTTTTTGTCTGTTTGGATCTTAATCACTGTTGTTAGCCATTTGCCCACCAATAAACAAATGTTTCTGAAACTTAACAAGAAATGGACAGCTGGGAATAAATGAGATATTTTTAATTTGGCAAGCCATAAGTACTGGAGTGTCAAAGCATTAACTATTAAAATCTATAGCTATATTAATGACTTGGATGAGGTGGCCCAGTATATTGTAACTAAATTTGCTGATGATACAAACATATGTAGGAAAACAAGTTGTGAGCAGGATACAAAGAGTCTCTAAAGGGATATAGATAGGTTACGTGAGTGGACAAAAATGTGGCAGAGGGAATATAATATGGGGAAATGTGATTTTGTCCATTTGATGAGAAGAACAGAAAAGCAGAATAGTATTCAAATGGAGAAAAACTACAAAATGCTGTTGTTGTGGAAGGATTTGAGAGTCCTTTTGTGCGTATCACAAAAGATTGTCATGCAACTATAGTAAGTAATTAAGCAGGCAAATGAAATGTCACGCTTCATTGCATGGAGATGGATTACAAAAGTAGACAAGTCTTGCCATAACTGGAAAGGGGATTGGTGTGATCTCACCTGGAGGACTGCAAGCATCTTTGGGTGTCCTTATTAATGGAGGTACACACTTGCACCACAGTTAGCTCAAAGATGATTCACTAGATTCATTCTTCGGATGAAGGAATTCCAGGTTGTCTCATGAGAAAAGGTTGAGGAATTTGGGCCTATTCCTCATTGGAGGCTAGCAGAATGAGAGGTGATCTTATTGAAACATAAAAGATTCTGAGGGTACTTGACAGGGTGGATGCTGGGAGAATGTTTCCTCTTCTGGTATGTCTGGAACCAGGGAAAAGTTTCAAAACTAGGGGTTGTTATTTAAGACAGAGATAATGGAAACTTTTTTCCCTCAGAGGGTTACAGGAATTTTCTACATCAGAGAGCAATAGAGACTGGGTCATTCATACAGATATAGGGTCATAGAGGTCTACAGCACAGAAAAGAGCCCTACGGCCCAATGAATCTGTGCTGGTCAAAAACAATCACTAACTATTCTAATCTCAAAGGCTGAGTGAGACAGACTTTTGATCTAAAAGTGAATTAAATGTTAAGAGCAGCTGGCAGGAAAGTGGAGTTAAAGCCACAATCAGATCAACCATAATGTTATTGGATGGCAGAATAGGCTCGAGGAGCCTACTCCTGCATCTACTGCTTATGATCTAAACAACTGCATTTATGTGTGAGATGGATTTGCTGTTCGTGTCACTATTTTGTGTAGGTACATCACTCAAGCTGCAATCTGCACAAATCACCTATACCTACTTTGCAGTCAGTTTCTAGGAAAACCAGCCTCTAGTTCTTTAGCTCTATCAAGATCCAATCAGTGACACAAAGTGGCTTAGAGTTTTGACAAACCACACAGTGAAAGTACAAAGTTATTCATTCTTCTGAATAATTCAGACTGAATGCAAAAGCCTATTTATTTACATTCAAAAAATGAGTTTTCAGATTAAATAGGATTACCTTTAGGACAGTCTTGTTGTCTGAAGAAGGTGTTCGGCCGACCCACAAGGCAAATTTGCAGGGATCACCTTCTACATGCTCGGTCACCCCTAACTCTGATGTCTGTAAGTTAAAGGAGATGACAGGAAAGTATAAGTAAATTAATTCTCATAAATATCTCTTCTACATCATCGGAATAAAAGGGAATTCCCAGCAAATACTGGATACAGACTTTATACAAATATTCACTGTTCTCCATATGTTTGATTCGTTACTCAGTCTTTTGTTGTACTACATTTGGTGCACGTACAAGCGCTTCTGCAATTCAATGTTACTCACTCCTTATTTGAGAACTGTTCACCTTTTGTCAGGACACTGCAAAACATGAAAGAGCTTGTAGCATGGCAAATACAAAGTTCTCCATTCTTTTAAAGCCCAGTCATCAAAGAAACATGTTTACAGTGAAATGGAGACCTGGACTGTGTGCACCAACAGATAAGTCCATGCTATCAACTGCTGCCTTTTCAGCCAAAAAAGAATAGCACTAAGTGAAGTAGCAGAGACAGCAGTGCACAAGGGGGTAGTTTAGTTCTGGTCTCCATGTACCAGATATTTTGTATCACCAATTAAAAAGGTTTTACGACATATAAAATTAAACAGAGAACCCTAAAAACATGTGGAGGTCAGACAGCATCTGTCAGATTGATTAGCATTTCAAGTTTTGATCCTTCATCAAAATTGAAGAATTTACTGATCAACAGCATACAAGATTTCAGAAGAAAGGGAAGGGTGATGGAATAAACCACTTATATAGCTTACAAAATAACAGAATATCCTGTATAATGCTTAAACAGTGGAAAGGTGCAGACCGCTGTGCTCAGAGGGCAAACTTCTCAAATGTTCCCTCTATCTCCTGTTTGCTGTGTGCAACCAGCTTGCTACGTCGGCCTGTCCCTTTGTAAATAAACTACTGACATGTATATACACATTCTGATATTGCTTGTGTGCAGCCTGTTTGCATCGACTGTGATCATTTCTGATTTCTGCATGGTCATGCATTCATGTGGTTTGGAAGGAAAATTCATCCTCAGCCCATGCATTGGTCCAAATGTGCTGTGTGACATGGAAACTGCTGTAAATAAGTTCAAAACAAATGGGGATGAAAGAAATTGAGTAACTGCACTCACTAGTAACTTGTGCTTGTAAACATATTTGCTGTGTCCTGAAGAATCCTTGATCTCCTTGCTAAATACCAAAGATAATTCAAAGAGAAACAAATGCCGTTCCCGTCCTTTACGAATGAGAGATTTGGGATCCCATACTTGGAAGGTATCTTGAAGGATCAGTTCACCTTGAACATCAAAGTTTTCATCGAACCCTGAGTACAGATTGAAGATGAGAAAATATTAATGCTTTTAATGGCAAACTTTGCAAAGTAATTTCTGCAAACCTCTAGCAATAACACTCATTAATATTATTCAATTGCTCCAGGTATTTTCATAGGCACATACTTTTGTACATGCATATATTCATCCAGGGGAGTGTGTGCATGGAGAGTTCTTTGCCAATAGCAATTCCTATTTTCACAGGGGTGGGATTGGGGCAAAATTACACATTTGCATTTCACAGAGGTGGCTGGCTATTTAAATCATCAGCCATAAATTGCCTCCAATGAGGTGGGGCGAAGTGTGCAAGGTAGACCCTTTAACACTAAGCTTGATCTTTGTAATTTGAGAGTCAGAGACATTATGGCACATAAAAAGGCCATTCAGCTTTTCATGTGTGCATTTGAATTTCTTTGGAAAGCCAAAGTTAGTGGAGAAAGATGCCCTATTTTATTCTGTATGTTGACATTAGCCAGAGGGTTTCTATTTCTGGATTGCTGGTGTATGACTGATATCATAACCATCTATTATCACAGTAGGGTGCCTGTGATTTCAGTTTCATTGACAGCCAGAAATGGTTATCAACTCTCTAATTCTGCTATGAATTCCGATGCTGGTCATTATAACAGATTTTGCACTTGCTGAAATAGTTTTTGTTAGAAGCCTTTCTTTATTTGCACAGATATAAAGTTGGTAAATATGTTTTATGAATGAGGGATGTTTTTCAATATAACAAAGACTACCATAAACACTTAGAACTGTAAAGGTCACATTTTTATTTCCTTTATTTCTGGACTGTGGATGAAAATGTAGGATACTGCTTTAAACCAATGAGGCTGTGCAAAATGAGGGCTGCAGTTTTATAAATCACATTTACTAAAGCACATTGTGAGCTGTATATACTGTTGCACTTTCCTGTAACAGTGAGAGAAAAAAAAGCAGACACCATCAAGCCGAGGTGTGTTGAATGAAAGGAAAACCGCCTGACAATAATCGATCACCTCCTGCCAAAGTGACTGTAGTTTGTGCGGGTTAGTGCTACAGAGAACCACCTTGCATGCAGATAGAAATCATCAAAAATCTCCCTCTGTGTACCTCCCTCTTGTGTGGAAGTACCAGAAAGTCTCCAGTAACAGGTAGCTGTATTTCACTCACCTTTCTCTGCAAATCCCCCGTTGAAGGAGGAATAAAATGCCTTTAAATACTGGCAAACATTTCAAAATTTAAGAAATCAATCTGGCCAAACCTACATTGAATTTGAAAGGGTCAAGTGAAGTAATTTTGACAGACAGATACAAGCATTAGTAGTTAAAACTAAACATTAAGTTCTCAGAGAAATAATTCTCTTAGGAAAAGTTAAAAACTCACTACCTTCTGTGATAAGAACCCATGTCCAAGACCAAAGTATTGCAAATCCTGGACCGGCAGCAATGATTGCTGATGAATATGAGCTGATCCTTAAAACTAAACCTAAACCATTCCCATAAACTCACAAAGGATAGAGGATAGGACAGCAAAATGATGGCAAGTATCCAGTGGAAAGAAAATAAGAGCTAGGAATGCCCAAAGATTTCCTCCTCAGATCAGAAAGGAAAGGAGGAGGTGGAGGTGAAAATCGAAGGTCTAAATGTTTCTATTATAGTAAAGTGGGATGCCTTCATCAAGAATGCTGGAAGTTGCAAGAGAAGCCTATGGGTTTATTGGAGCTCATAAGAATGAGGTTGAACAAGGAACTCAAAAAAAAAAGAATAAATAAATGGATCATATTGTAGCTTTAACTACAACTTGAGGTAAAACTGCTATGAGCATAAGTGAAGAGAATAGCATAGATGAGAGTGTAAATCATTTTTGTCAAATGATGCAGCCAAATCCTGTTTTAAGGAACATAGGAGAAGGATTTTAATGACCTTCCATAGATTGCAATGGAAGTCAAAGTGTAAATAAATGAGATAAGTAGAGAGCACACCCTGGTTCCACTGTGCAAAGTGCAAAGTGCAAAGTGCAAAGTGCAATCAGAGTGTGACTTGTTATCCAGAAGTTACTGGAAAAGCTCAGTAGTTTGGCAGCATCTGTGAACAAAAAAATCAAAGTTAATATTTCGGGTCTGGTGACTAAGTTCTGAGGAAGGGTCACTGGACCTGAAATGTTAACTCTGAATTTTTTCTTCACAGATGCTGCCAGATCTGCTGAGCTTTTCCAGCAAATTTGTTTTTATTCCTGATTTACAGCATCTGCAGTTCTTTGGTTTTTATTGAGTGGTGGTGGGAGTAGTTAAGAAAGTACCTGTGAACAAAATGGATGTACTCATGGGTAATGGTTTGGCTGGACTGAAGGTTACTGCTTCACCCATAATCACAGAAAGTCGGAGGGAGGTTAAGTAGATGGAATAGTTACAAGACCAAGTTCCAGGTATTTTTTCAGCAGAGCAATGGCTAAGCAAAGACCGTCATCAGAGGTCAAAGTAATACCTCAAACAAATGCAACTTTCCTTAACCGTGAGAGTAACTCAAAGGATGCATTTGGCAAGTCTTCATTAATTGATGCTGAGAAAGCAGATCCTGAGATCAATAAGTATGTACAGGTAGCTTACATTGGAGCTGAGGCTGAACGGGTTCCAGAGTGAAATTATTTTAAAAACAGATTTCTGACAAGGAAATGGAGACACCCTCACAGGCCTATGGATTAGGAATAATTAGTTGTTCATCAGATGGTGGTACCATCCAGATATCGTAAGGAAGTACTGCAAGTAGCACATGAAGGAATACAGAAAACTCAAGCATTGATAAATATGTATTTCACCTAGCCCAGACTCCATAAGGATATAGTGCAATTCTGTTAAAAAAAATGGTATATATGTCAGGTAGAGGGAATTTGTAATGATCAGACTGGCACCTTTAATACCAATACCAGTTGTTGAAGTACTATTCGGTAAGTTGTTAGTCAATTCAGTTCAAAACTCTAATTATCATAAAGAAATCACTGCTTCAATTGAAAGAAGGGATGAAAGTACTGAATTTGAAGCTCTAGTCCAGGAATATGACACGCATAACCCTGTCATAAAAAGACATGGACAATAGAAGTTTGTTCAGTTAAAAGAATATGAAGTAACTGTTTAGTCCCCTCTGGCAGATTCATCTGTACCATTAGGTTTCAACTTAGATTATGGTACTCAGGAATTAATCATTTTGCCCATTGTGTTGGAGAATGAAAAAACTTCAGGTAAATTTCGTGCAATTAAATGAACAAAATGGGCTGAATCTTTGGCTAAGTGTCAGATTTATTGATTTTCATAGAGGGTTTTTCTGCATGTGGCCTGGTGAGTTTTCTTGCTGCGCCTTACCAAACTCACCTGATTAACTATCTACCATGTCACTACAATCCTATCTAAACACTCTTTCCAAGTCACCCAATGCCCACTGGAGACCAGCAGCCTGTCTTTGCCCAGTAGAGGAGCATCACATACAGCTCAGTATTCTGAAAAGTCTGAAGATGAGCTGTTGTTTGCAGTCAGCAAAAGGTAACATAAATAAAATGAATAGAAGCTGCAGTTTACCACCACAATGCAAACCAAGTGCTGGCATGATGACCAACAATGATTTTACAGTCTACGATGGTCACCCAGCCCCCATCTATTGGGAGTTGATGTCAATTAAGTTCTGTCTGGCTAACAGCACCCAATGCAGCTCAGCTTTGTCATATACAGGGAGATCTTCCTCGTCCATGTCCTTGCTCTCCTCTTCAGAAGACTACTCCTGTTCTCGTAATTCTTCAGCATCCAGCATACTACCTTGTTACCTGATCCAATTGTGCAGAGCACAGCACACTGGGATGGAAGGTGGTGCATGTATCGAATGAGCTGCCACAGGAGGTGGAGGCTGGTACAATTACAACATTTAAAAGGCATCTGGATAGGTACATGAAAAGAAAGAGCTTAGAGGAATATGGGCCAAATGCTGCCAAATTAAACTAAATCAGTTCAGGTCAGCATGACGAGTTGGACCAAAGGGTCTGTTTCTGTGCTGTACATCTTTATGTAGGAGTCAAAGCAGCTGCCAGGGTGGCAGGCACACACCTCTACGAAGTGGTAACAGTTATCACTGATTACCTGAACATTAATGGACTTAATCCCATTCCTGTTTATAAGTTCTGCTGCAGTGTGACAGAACCCTCTGAATGCCATGTATATGCAGTCAATAGCACCCTGTGCCTGGGAGAAACCAACTATGTTTCTGAATCCCACTGCCCAGCCTGCAGCACTGACCCCATCGTGGGGAAATGAAATAAACCATTGTAACCTTGCACAGGTCACTGTCCTGATGCAGTTGTAGTGCACGATGGAGAGATCCCACACAGCTCAGCTATCACTCCCTGGAAGGAGCCAGTTGCATAGAAGTTCAAAGTGGTCTTCACAGCTATCAGTAGAGGATGGCCTCTCACTCCTGCAGCCCTCATATCTCAGTCCAGGAGCTGGTATAGCTCTCCTTTGGGTCTCGGGGAAGGTGGAACCTGCATAGCCACTGCTCCTCGTTCATTTCCAAGAAGTGGATCAGGGTGGAAAACTCTGGTTCTTCCACAGCTACAATGCATCCTGAGGAACGGAGAAGCTTCAACCTCTCCCTGAGCTGAGTGCTACTCAGCCTCCACACTGACCTCCTGCTGCTTCTGCCTTTGGCCCTGGTCGTCCTGTATTCGCCTTCGCCTTTGTCTTCTCAAGAAGGCAGCACAGTGGCTGAGTCATTCAGCTTCAGCCTCAGCATGTACACCAAGATGGTGAAGGTGCCACGCCAGCTGAGTGGGCAACACTGTATATCAAAAAGAAATGTCTCAGTGCATTCAGAAGAGCCCATTATAATATTAAACAAGATGCTTGATGAAGAGATAACAAGGTGTAGAGCTGGATGAACACCGCAGGTCAAGCAGCATCATAGGAGCAGGAAGGCTGACGTTTCGGGCCTAGACCCAGGGTCT
>NC_063338.1:48491461-48517116 GCF_021869965.1 Rhincodon typus
AAACGTCAGCCTTCCTGCTCCTATGATGCTGCTTGGCCTGCGGTGTTCATCCAGCTCTACACCTTGTTATCTCAGATTTTCCAGCATCTGCAGTTCCTACTATCTCTGGTTGATGAAGTGATTGTCTCTGCCTCCTCCAGCACCCTTGCAGGTTTCACCAGTTATGGGTCACTTTTGGTCAGTATTTGCCTCTTTTTAAGTCATTGCCACTAAACTGAGTTGTCAATGCTCTTTTTGCAAGAACCAATGATATGATGCAAATCATTTTTGACCATTATTTGAACTCTAAATATGTTCACTCTGCATGTACTGTATGTGGACTCCAAAATGATTTCAAGTTAAACATTGATGCAGTTTAGAATTTTTCCCAACAAGATCCTGGCGTCTATGCAGACTTGGGCCCTGCACTTCCATTTATCAAACTGACACTGATTCTGCTTACCCTGGATGTTGTCTGAGCCATTTCCCTGTTGCTGTCCATGTCTAATGAAGAATAAATGATGGCAAGGAACTCGACTCATGGTAGGTACCCTCACTACCTGGTCACCAGATATGAAGTGAGGTGGCATAGTAAATTTAAAGGCAAAGGTTGACATATAGACAATAAGGACTGCAGATGCTGGAAGCTAGAGTCAATAAATGTGGAGCTGGAAAAGCTCAGCAGGTCTGACAGCATCTGAGAAACAGGACTTTCCTGCTCCTCAGATGCTGTCTGACCTGCTGTGCTTTTCCAGCTCCACATTATTGATAAAAGGTTGAAGTGTAGAGGGTATGGATTCACATAGGGTGGTTCAAATGTCAGCCAATATTTACCATCTGAGCTTAATTTTGAAGAATTGTTACTTGGGCAAAGTGCTATCCAGTCAGAGGAATGGTTCCCAAGTTTCAGGAAATGGAAAGCATAGAGACAAAAGCGGCAGAAAATGAATATTCAAGACTGAGATGGATAGGTTTGAATCGGTAAAGGAATCAAGGATAAGGCAAGAAGGTGGGACTGAGCTTGATCAGATCAGCAATGATCTCATTGAATGGCAGAGTTGATGGGCTGAATGGCTGACTTGTGCTCCAATGACCAAATATGCTCCCATAGCTCATGGACTTACGGTGTATGATGGAGGAATCAGATAGCCAGGAATGCAAACACAAAAAGCAGAAAATGCCTCAATACAGCAGGTCCATGAACAGGAAGAAAAGCTGTTCACATGTAAAGGATAGAAATTCAAAAGTCCTCTTTAGGAGATTCTGGCACTGATGGACTGATGGATTTCCAGCATTTTTTTTTAGCTCCTATTTCCAGCACTCGCAGTCTTTTCTTTTTGTCAGTACCGAGACTGAGTCGTTGAAAGATGAAAATACATCAATTCAAAGTCAGCAAATCAGCTAGTCTGAGAGATTGGTCTTCCAGGGAGGGGACTAAAACAGTTTTTCATTAATACTTTAGCTCCATTTAGATTTTTATTGTATACCGAAAAAGAAACTTATACATAGCAAAGGATCTTGTAAATATTACAGAAGATGATTTTTAAAATTCATTTCTGGGTGTTACTGGCTGGGCCAGCATTTATTATCAATCCCTAGTTGCCCTTGAAAAGGTAGTGATGAGAACCATCTACCTTTGTGTTAGGTATTACTCCAGCCAAAAGTAGCAAAAGATTTTTACATGTCACCGAAGACAAAAATGTATACTTTGGCACACAAAATTGCCAATATCATCGATATCAGAAACATTTGATAAGTAAAAATAATAACATAGGTACCTAATGCAGAAAGAATGTCTTTTGTTCAGATTTGCTCCAAATAGTGAGCTTAATCTGAGTTTTAGTCATTGTAGATCATTCATTATTCTGCGAAATTCACAGCACAAAATTCAACTTGATGGTAATTACACCTAATGAGTAAACTCACAACTTGAAGTATTTACACAGGGTAGCGTGTCCCACTGTTACAAAGTCTCATTATCTCCACATTATCCGGATGTATGTTTTTATTCAAGGATTTATTAAAGATTAATCTGAAAATCAAATTAATTGAAAGCCAGATTTAATAAATATTAAACTTACTAGGTCTAGAATAAAATTGTAAGAAATGGATACATTTTAATCATACCAGCAAAAAATAGAAACACTCATTTAAATTTGGATTTTGTACAAATGTCATCTTTTAACTAACAACAATTTATGACTTGAATTACTAAAATAAAGATATGCTCAAAAAATGGATGGATTTTGGTCAGCTGGAAAGAAATATTAAAAACATTAAAAATCTCAAATCCAAACCTAAGTTGATTTATACAAATAGGAGTGCAGTTCCCAAAGAAGGATTGCTTATTTAAATATTTCAATGAGGCTGTGTGCCTGAGTTCTTTTTCTATCATTTTGTTTATGTCCCTTCACTGGCAATATAGAAAGATTGATGGGCTTGGCTTTTCAAACTTTTGGCATTTCAATAAATATATATAGTTTGTAACAATTTGCTTTAGGTACTTGGAAACATAAAGATAGGAGCAAGAGGAGGCCACTTGGCCCTTCGAGCCTGCTCTGCCATTCTTCACGATCATGGTTTATCGTCCAACTCAATAGCCTAATCCAGCTTTCTCCCCATAACCTTTGATCCCATTCGTCTCAAGTGCTGTATCTAGTCGCCTCTTGAATACATTCAATGTTTTGGCATCAACTACTTCCTGTGGGAATGAATTCCACAGGCTCACCACTCTTTGGGTGAAAAGATGTCTCCTCCTCGCCGTCCTAATTCGTCTACCCCGAATCCTCATACTGTGACGCCCTGGTTCTGGACATACCCGCCATTCAGAACATCCTCCCTGTATCTACCCTGTCCAGTCCTGTTAGAATGTTATAAATCTCTATGAGATCCTCCCTCATTCATCTGAACTTTAGCGAAAACAATCCCAAACTAGTCAATCTCTTTTCATACGTCAGACCCGCCATCCCCAGAATAAACCTGGTAAAACTTTGCTGCACTCCCTCGGGAGCAAGGGCACCCTCCTCAGAAAATGAGACAGAAGCACACAATATTCCAGGTGTGGTCTCACCAAGGCCCTGTACAAATGCAACAACAAATGCTTCTGTACTCAAAACCTCTTGCAATGAAGGCCAACATACCATTTGCCTTCTTTACCGCCTGCTGCACCTGCATGCTTACCTTCAGCAACTGGTTCAAAAATATATTTAAGTGATTAAGTAGCTCTCCAAATCTAAGGTATAGTGTAAGCCACAAAGTGTAAGCTGACCAGCACTTAAAAGTAATGGATTTCAAAGACATAGCAACGGACTAAAGTTTATAATAAGTTTTAATCAATCTTGAAATAGGTTAATTTAACAAATCTTAAGTTTGATCAGATTGATCAGTATGCTGTGAAGATTGGCAAGACACAGGAAAGCAGTCATCTGTGCTACTGAGCTTCTTTTGCTTGCTAATAGATGAGCAGAGTCCCACAGCTACTCTTGCTTTAAATATCAATTATTCAAATCTTAATTAATGCATGGCATTAAATTTTGACGGCTGCTATATCTAATAGCATTTATTACTTTTAATTGTGAATGAAAAAAATCTTGAGTAACATATAATAGTTCTTTCTACATTGTGCCGAATAGTCAGAAACGTGGAAATGGGGTCAGATTGTTTACAGATCAGGGCTGCAAAATGTGGCTCAATTATTTTACTCAATACCTTCAGAGCCATGGGGAGCTGCGAAAGGGAAAAACAAGTGGTGAAGGGTTACCTCCTCCTGTTGTTCCACATAGATCACAGTGCCAAGGAGGGTGATAGCCCACAAGAGAAGCACACAGGAGAGTGGGAAGATCATGCTGTTAGTCAGTGCCTGATTCTGATTAGACATTGGGATCTTCCATTTCAAACATCACCAAGGCTGTTAATGCCCTGTGTTAAATATGGGCTGCCTGCATCAGGGACTCCACTTCATAGGAAGAATGCTGTGCTTTAAAAAAAACATGAATGGGGCTGCATGCCTCAAAACTTTATTTACATATTTAAAGTCATAACCAACATTCAGGTAAGGAGATCCTAGCCATCTTTCTACTGCTCCAGAAACATAATAATATCATTTTTGCTGGACAGTTTGACAGAAGTTCTTTCAGTCAACAGGGATGGTCTTGAACTTTGAAAGGAGTTAAAAGGCTTCCAGTCTTGGAGGTAATAAGGGAAGTTCCCCTTGGACAGCTGCAGCTTCACACAGAGAAAGATGGAACAGAGGTAGCAGAAAAGACAAGCTACTAATAGAGAAAGGAAGAGGAGGCGGAAGAGAGCTCATGGCAGGAGGCCTTACAAACCCCAGGGTTCCCAAACATCACTTCTTGTAGCTCCAGCCCAGGAAAACTCTCTACAGTGATTAAGCTTCACCAAGGTCACAGAACTGTAACACTTTCTGAAACTAGACCTGCAGCTGCAGCACAGAATGAGAATGGGACTGCCAGTGGCTATCAATGTGACTGTGGCCCTCAGCAGGTCCTTCAACAAGATTGCCAATTTATTGCAGTTCACCATTCATTTTCTTCTCCACAAACAAAGAGAAACAGAGAAAACAGATATGCAACACTGTCAGGACAGCGGCCTTCCCCAGGGTACAGGGCATTATTGATTGCACACACATGGCTATCTCAGTGGGGAGATGGAATGAAACTGCAAGGGATCTAGCTCACGAACATGCAGATAGTGTGCAGCCGTGTCCACAGCAATATGTGATGAATTGCTGCTAACCTGGAAGCAATCACATTTCATGCTGTACCAGCCACCTGCTCCAATTATTTTCAAATCACCACATTGAACCAGAGAGTGATTACTCAGTGAGAAGCCTTTCCACTGCACACATAGTGTTATGATTCCAGATGATGTTATTGTCAGACAACTCAGATCCCAGACTGAAATCTGGTTTAAAGATCATATTTTGTTTTTCTTTTCATAAACAAGGTGGTCTTTCACTGAAACATAAGCACACAATGCTGTAGATTTTGTTTTGTTGATAAACTTAAATTTTATTGTTAAAAGAGAAGAAAATAAAATAGAATAAATCAAGTTACTTGCAATATAACACAATTTGAAATATTTTGAAATGCACAGTGAGAATACTACCCCATCTATCATAACACTATCACTTTATCATGTTTAAATACAGAGAATGTTCACAACTCAATCACATGCATAGGTTTGACTTGCTGTTTTTTGTCAATTCCTGGTTATGAGAGTTTGGAAAAATCTTCCTTGATTAGTTGTACATCTGAGTTCTGACTTTCCTAACTTCAAATAAAATCTTCAGTGTTCTAACTTCTGGTCTGGAACTTTCGAACTAAAATCCTTACAATGAAATAACCTATTTCCTAACTGTTCTAAACTATCTCCTTTCTTCATGAGATACTACTTCACATATCTAACTTCCCATGACCACTGAGAACTGAACTCAAAAGCTTTCCAAGCTATGGGTTATACCCCTAAGCCAAAAACATCCTGATGCTTCTAAACAGAAAGCAAGCTGATGCTCCTCTATAATTAATCTGCCCAATCATAAAACTCTATCAGTGCAACCAAATTTTCATTGTCACCACAAGACTCTTTCTCTCATATTGTTTTGAAAAATATTATGCCTCCAGAATTGTGGACATGTTAATCATTAAACCCCTTCATATGCACAAACTAAAACCCACACACCACTAGTTCAAAATCCAAAGTCCAAAATAACTTATATTAAAATGTATAAAAATCACTTTTTTTACATCACAACAAATAATGATTCCCTTCAGCCATCTGACTTCACATGGCCTACAGTAGTGTTTCCACAATGAAAATTATGCTACAACTAGGAACATTATGGAGCAGACTATTAATATCCTAAAGCAGCGGGTTCCTTGCCTGTACTGCTCAGATGGAGCCCTTCAGTATTTATTGGAGCAAGATTCCTGATTTGTATTTGTTTGTCGTGTCCTCCACAATATTGTGAAGACACAGCCCTTACTGCAACAGCTTCAACGACCACCAAGGAGGAGGTGAAAGGGAGAAAACAGTCTACATATTAGAGTTCTAAACTGTCTGTTGTTAGTCATCTGATCCGACTCCAATTCCTTTGGATTCCCCAGATTCCTGATGCTCAACATTGCCCCATCTTAGCATCTCTCAATTGCTGACCTTCACCATATCCTCTTGGCTACAAGCCGAAAACAAAATCCAACACAAAGCAACCAATCCATACCAACTTAAATCTATCGATCCTTCCAATAATCCACACAAAATTCGATTATTCAATCTTATTCAGCACCTGCCCCGTGAGTGACTTTGTCTGTTCTAGTGCTCCGACTCAGTGCAAACTCAGTGGCCGAAGACATTGGCTAGATTCTGCAGCAAGGCTGTCTCATAGATCTGGTCATTGCTTTTGATTTGAAAAGAATGGGTTCTAACTCTGAAAGAAACGCTGTGTCAAGTTACTTTTTACTTTGTTCTTTAAATGTGGGTATTAATAGCAAGGTCTGAAATTTATTATCTAACCCTACTTGCTCGCGAGAAGGTGATGCTGTGCTGCCTTCTTCAACTGCAATAGTCGCTGTGGTGTAGGTACGTCTATATTACTGTTGGGCAGGAATTTCCAGGATTTTGACCTAGCACTAGTTGAGGAATAGTGAAATAGTTTCCGTGTCAGGATGGTGAATAACTGGAGGAGAACCTGCCAGTTCTAGTGCTCCCATATACCTGCTGCTTGTCCTTCTAGACGGCAAAGGTCATGAGTTTAAAAGGTGCTGGTAAAGGAGTCTTGACAAGTTCAAGCCAGACTTCCACTTGCTGCTTGATGGTGATAATGAGCTCCATAGCGCATCTTCCAATGTACCCAGGATCTCTCTGTGCATGCTTATCAGCTTTCTCCATTACAGGGCCCCGCTGAAGTCCTTATTTGAATCCTGTGCAGTGGAATTAATCTGCAAATGTATCCTCCAGGGAGCTGGCTCATGTGTTAATCTTCCATTCTGGTCCAGCTGCAGTCGAATTTTGTCTAGTAACTTACCCTCCACACCTTACCACCTCTGTACACCCGCTAAGCTTCAGGCAGTTATTAGTATCTGAGTTGGTGATTGTGAGTGCCAGATCAAGTGACAGTGCTTCTTGGTTGGGTCTATGTCTTCCTCCAGGCCTTCGTCTTCAAGCAGCATTAGCTGGGCTGGCAGTAGTTCTTCATCAAACACAGAGAATGCTGGAGAAACTCAGCAGGTCTGGCAGCATCAGTAGAGAGAGAGAAACAGAGTTAATGTTTCAAGTTTGATATGACCCCTCCTCAGAACTGAAGAGTGCACCACAGAGGCTGCCAGACCTGCTGAAATTCTGCAGCGTTATCTGTGTCAGATTTCCAGCATCCACCGTACTTTGCCTTTAATCAAGCAGTTCTTGTGTATTTGAAAGTGTAAATGCACAAGAGAAGGGCTGGGATGAGAACGGAGGTGTGGACGGAAAGTCTAGAAGTGTGCGGTCATATCACCTGCAGCTTGTACATCATACAGGACTGCAGGATGAGGGTGAAGAGGTTCAGAAACCATATAAGGCAGGAAAATGCCATTGTCCTGGATGACATCAGTGAAACTGGTTGTCACACTGTCTGTAACAGCTGTACCAATAATGCCAAGTGTGATCTTCTCCCAGAAGTAAGAAACTACAGCCATTCCTGTCTTCCATTGGTTTGTTGGTGCACCCTTTTATTATGTGCCCTGTTGGCCTGTAAGAGAGAACAGGAAGAATGTCTGTGAGTGTATTGCGATGTGTTTGAGTGACGTGCTGCAAAGCTGGTAGAATGTGGAAGATGTAAGATTCGGATATGAGACTTGCAACAGTGGTAGTAGGTGAGTGGGTATGGTGGAATGTCTGAATGTCAGATATGGCTCCCAACATTTATAGATTGGTGCATGAGCAAGTGATAGGGTGTGGTGCTCTGAATAGTGTTAGAGATTAGAGATATGATTGGCATTTGAAGATGCATTCACTGATTGCGACCAATTCAGATGAGGTCACTGAACCTTTTTTTAGTACTTTGTGTGGATTCTGGATGCCAGACAGCTGACATTAATATCTGTGGCTATTTTCCTATAGTACCTTCACAGAGAGCTTTCTGGCCCCCTGTTACTTGATCACCCTTTCTGCCTCCTGCCCATAGGCCTCTAATACTGTAACTGAAATCCAGTGAAGCCTCTCTGCCGCCCATTACTCCATTTCTCTGCTCTTAGTATTACTGACAGCCAGTTGAATGATTTGCTGAAGTCACTCACCTTTGAAAGTGAAGGCTAGTTTTGACTGTTATTAGCCATGCTCAAAGTTGGGCCTCTTGCTCAGTGTGCAGCCACTCAACAGTGCACTTAGTATTGAACTGTTCACCACAATCATGAAAATGAGCCAGCAACACAAAGTTGAGTGCTGCCTGCATCACATCCATTGAATAGTAAGGACCCATACGCTGAGATCCTGGCATGAGCTAATGGATTTTATCCAACTTTGCCCCTCTGAACCTTTTTGATCAGACCCAACAGATTGGTCCTGAAAAATTAAACTAGGTTATCATATACATAGGACAAAATGGTTTACATCCATGACTACACCAACTGTTTACATTAAAACAATTGTTTGCTATCAGTGATAATTAAACAGTAATGTTCTAGCAGATGCTATGAACATGGATTCTGAAGAAAGTAGACAATTCAAAAGGCACAATAAAACACAAATTGTCATTGTTGACAAACTGTATGAGATGTGAATTCAGTTAAAGTGGTAATGGCAATAAAGCTACTGCTTTTTATCATCTTACCCTCCAACATGCTGACGTGCATAGCATCATTGGCTCTCTTGGGTACACTAAGCATCACTTCAAGACCATCCTTTAATTCACCCTTGCCTTCTTCACAGCAGGTTAAAAGTTCCTAAAGACAGAAACATTAAAGATATAAATTAAAAACAGTCCATTACCCAATGGTTCCTTACCTGCCCTTCACCTTTTTAATAAACCAGGATGAACAATTGCTAATATTTTAATAAAGTAACCAAGTCACTGAAGTCCCATTTTGTTGCTCATGGAGAAACTGAAGGATTTAAGGCATGTAAAGCTGCAGAATCTTCACTCATTTCTGTTTTAATGAATTGTGGTTCCCCACTTCCCAGTCACATTCTTTCCAGGATCCACCGCCTGTTTTCATTGCCTACCTCCGGATGTGACTGATGTCTGTGCTAAGCCCATGACTTCCAGCCCAGCCCCCAACGCACTAACCCACAGAACTGTACACAAACTGCTTAAAACAGAGATAATACTGTCTTAGAGTGGTTTGGCTGCAATCTTGGAACAATTTCAGAATACTGTTAATCTGGTACAGGGTGAAATCAGAAAATGCAGTGTGCTGTGCAAAAAATCAGAGCCCAGAACGATGACACTTGGCAGCTGGAAAAGGTTATGAAGGACATGATGGGAAAGTGCAGCGCCACTATAAAGTTTGGACTCAGGTCGAGAACACATTGCTGTAGACTACTGTCAGCTTTATAATGCTATGGAGTAAGGCACTCCTTTTAAGCAGCTCTTTGGCTGAATCTATTGGACATGCACCGAAAAAATACTGGGAGCTTTACATACCTTCAGTAGGAGCTGGTACTTAGTGATTCTCTGAACAGGTTTAATTAGGTAGGATGAAATGGAATTGGCCAAACCATGCCTTTGTTGAATTTCCTGCAAAACAGAAGCATACAATACAGAATGATGATTCCATTCAGATCCATATTGCTTCAATTAATGTAATATTTTATGGCACTAACACTTAGCGGATGAAGTAGACAATTTTATTCAGGACAAAAGCAGTTTGAAGAGTAGAATAGTAACTAAGCAATGACAGGCATTTAAGGAGGTAATTAATAATTCTCAACAAATATATAATTAATTTAGAAAGCCACTACGAGACAGATGAATCATCTGAGGTTAAGGAAGATAAGGATGGCATCAAATTGAAAGAAAAATTACACCACTGTTGCAAAGACCAGTGGTACGCTGGCATTTGGGTAATTATTCGAAAACTGCAAAGGATCACTAAGAAAGAGGAATACAGTACATTATGAGAGTAAACTAGCAAAATATACAAAAGCAGACAGGAGTATCATCTACAAGTATCAGAAATTGAAGCAATTAGATAAGATAGACATTGCTTTCTTGGAGATTGAAGTTAGGGATTTAATAATGGAAACAAGGAAATGATGAGCTTTTGAACAAATTTTGTACGCTTTGTATCAGGCTCGGTAGAAGAGACCAAAATCATCCCAATGATAGCTGAAATCAGAGCAAAAAGAGTAAAAGCTTAAAACAATCTTTACCACTGGAGAAAACATACCAGGCAAACTAATGGGGCTGGCATGTACTGGACTTGTTGGGTTGCAACCAAAGGCCTTAAAAGAAACATTTATAGTTGATTGATTGATTTATTGTCACATGTACTGAAATACAGTGAAAAGCTTTGTTTACAAGCAGGACAGGCAGATCACAGCAAGCAAAGGATGTACAGATCAAAAAGACTTCAAAGCATACAAGTTACATTGCAGGTTACATTATTTGAGGGTTGAGTCAATTCAACAGTCTGAAAACAGCTCTGGCTGTGATCTTGAAAATTCCTTAGATTTTGCAAAGGCTCCAACAGATTTGAATGCCCTCCTCAGGAAAGGAGGGAGGCAGAAAGTAGGAAGCTATGAGTTAGTTAGCTGCACATCCATCATTTGGAAGTTGCAGGAATTTGTTATCAAGTAAATTGTTTCAGGACACTTAGAAAATCATCATGCAATCAAGCAGAATCAATGTGGTTTTATGAAAAGGAAATGGTGTTTGATAAATTTATTAGAGTTCTTTAAGGAGGTAATAGACAGGTGGATAAAGGGGAACCATTCATATATGTGTATGTATATATTTATTATATATATATATGGATTTTCAAAAGTCTTTCAATAAGGTGCCACATTGAAAGGTTACTGTACAAGAGCTAATGGTCTTATGGGAAATAAATTTGCACAGATGCAAAATTAGCTAACTAGCAGCAAACATACAGGAAATTTTCCACTCCCTGGAGGTGTCACGAAAGAGGTTGAGAAAGGAAATGCAAAAATTGGGCGAGTTTGCCGTGGAGAGAAATAATTGTACCCTCTTCCATTTCTGGCATTAATTGCTGGGTGAGAAGGTGACTTTCACATTCACTAGCAATTAAAGCCCGTAGTGGTCAGTCAATGGCCACTTAAAGTCCTCAATTCCTCTTGCCTCTGCACCCCTTTCCATCACCTGCCTTCTTTATGAAGAGAAAGACAATTAATTTCAACTAGGATAAAGTTTATTGAGTTTCAGGGAGAGCTCTAACTGCCTCATTCTGATGACAGCCAGAGACAAGAATGAGGGATAAGTAAGTGGTCTCTGAAAAAATCTCTCCCTGAACTTCCCCTCCTTTCCTCAACTCCAACCCTTAAGAAAAAGAACAAAAAGACATTCCTTCTCACTGCTGCAAGTAGCCTTGACTTGCAGTTCTTAAGCCCCAGAAGCTGTCAGTCTCTGATTGGCCAGCAGTTCGAGAGTACTGGCCAGTGTTGAGGTGTCTGATAGGCCGAGAAAATTGTCTATACGATGCTTATTAGCTCTTTATGAGCTATGGTGGGGGCATGGTGTCATTCCCTAACAGACTCACCCTCACACTTGGTCAAACAATGGGGAAATCCCAGCCAGGGAGTTGTATTAAATGGTTCATTTTCAGGTTGGCAAACTGTAATTAGCAGAATGTCAGTAGGACAGTGCTGAGACTCAGCCATTTACAATCTGCATTATTGAGTTGCATGAAGGAACTGAGTGTATTGTACCAAACCTGCTACTGATATAAAGTTAGAGGGGATAACAAATTGTGAGGAGGATACACAGAGTCTACAAAGGAATATATACATGTTAAGTGAGTGGCCAGAAATCTAGCAGATAATTTTGGAAAATATAAAGATTTCATTTGGTGGGAGGAATAGAAAAGCAGAATATATTTAAATAGAAAAAGGTTTAAAATGTTGCAGCACATATCCTTATCTGGATGTGCTTGTGTATGGATCACAAAATGTTGCCATGAAGGTAAAGCAAGTCACAACAATAGCAAATGGAATGGGCTTTATTGCAAGTGGAAAGCATTATAAAAGTTGGGAAATCTTGCTACAACTGTGCAGGGCATTAGTGACGTCCCATTTGGAATACTGTGTTCAATTTTGGTCTTCTTTTTCAAGAAATATAAAAATATTTGCATTGAATACAGTTCAGAGAAGGCTCACTGTATTAATTCCTGAAATGAAAAGGTTGTCTTATGACGAAAGTTTGAGCAGTTGATCTGTACACATTGGAAATTAGCACAGTAAGAAGTGGCTTTTGAAATAACTCCACAGAGGTCAGTGTCCCATCACTAAGTCACCCATTATTTACATTTGCACAGTAGAATCACATCATATCACAGAATCACAGAATCCCCACAGTGTGGAAACAGGCCATTCGGCCCAACAAGTCCGCACAGACCTTCTGAACAGCATCCCACCCAGACCCATCCCTGCATTTACTGTGGCTAACACACCTAACCTACACATCCTTAGACACCATGGACAATTTAGCATGGCTAATCCATCTAACTTGCACATCTTTGGATTGTGAGAGGAAACCAGAACCCCTGGTGGAAATCCACGCAGACACGGGGAGAATGTGCGAACTCCACACAGACAGTCATGTGAGGCTGGAATCGAACCCAGGGTCCCTGGTGCTGTGAGGCAGCAGTCCTAACCACTGAGCCACCGTGCTGCAGCTAGTTCCAAGCCGACTGTCAGAGTGAACTTGATGTCTGACACTCCTGTTTATGTCTGTCAGTCAGGACTCCCTGATTGGACCAGGTTAACAGCCCCAATCAGGAAACTCATATTCTATGAGATCCATTTGGCTGACATCATTCCAATCACCACAGCCTTACTGAAACATATAAATTCTGAGAGAAGTTGAGATGCTAAGAAGTCCCGAGAACTAGAATGCATAGGTACAAATAGTGCCATTTATTAAGTCGATGATGAGGAGTAACTTAATTTCTCAGAGAGTTGTGAATTTTTCAAGTTCTCTATCCCAGACAGCTATGCTGGATGAGTTTTTGAATATAATGTTGGCTGCAAAGGCCATAATTTGAACTACATAAAACAGTCAATAATTATGGGGCACAGATAAAAAAATGGAGTTAAGGAGAACGTAATATAAAACATTATCCAATTGATGGTACAGGTTTGAGGAGCTTTATGGTGTATTCCTGCTTCTATTTCTTACAGCCTTGCATTTTTAAGAATCAATGCTGCATTATTAACTTAATACAATACATTACTTCTCTACAGTTTCAGGCTTTCAAAACATCTGGCCTATGCCTGAGTTGAGTCTGGATCATATGCACTGAAGATTGCAGTATGTCCAAGAATAAGACACAATGGGAACCGAATTGCTCCATTAAGGCCCCACAAGGAAATTTTAATATTCTACTCTGCCATTACTACACTTGCTAAATGCAGGCACACAGCAAGGGCAAACCTGTTTTCTGCAGGTTGTTAGTGGCTTCCTTCCCAATTCCTGCCTATAGGGTAGGAAGTTGGCTAGTGGCTCTGTAATGAAGCCTGGAATAAATAGTTGTGATCCATTCTGTTTCAAGCAGGCTGGATAGAAATTCATTAGCATGGTTTGCTTAACAAATGCAAAGTGCCCTACATAGTCTGCCAAAAAGCAAAACATCCTAAATTGTAGTTAAATACTAGCGACGAGAGATACTAATATATATTTTGATCGTATCTGTTTGTTTCCGAACATAGATTAGTACCAAATAAAATAACTGAAAAAGAAGCAAATTTGAGCTCATGACATAATACAAAAAATGTATTTCATAATAATATGAAATCAGGAAAAACACACTCAGCACTTCAAGCCTGCTCCCTTAAATGTGACAGGATTCATTGAATAATTTTGTTTTCAGGAATGTTTTTAGCCTTGAACACTTTTCATTAACAGGAAGGAAAGTGAAGCCAGAAATCACAGAAACAGGTAAATACAAAGATTTGCAATATTTTACAGAATGCAAATAAAAGATTGTAAAATGATAATTAATATTAGCTTGATCAGAATCATAAATTTGATTTTGATAGATATCAGTGTGAACAATGATACCACCAATGTATACAACAGAACTGTATTTTGAACAAACCCAAATATTGGTTTTTAACAAAAACATCCTTCAGTGTTTAATGTAATAACGACAGTTAAACTATTGTGTAAACCAAAGCAAGTCTTACTATGGGGAGCAAAAATTAAGTCTACTTACATCAAAAAAGGCTCCTGCGTGCTCTAAGATTAGTTGGCTTGAGTCAGGTTTGTTTTTGCAGTATGAGACATACATTTGGAATTTGTCTGCCTGTGCAGAAATAAATCAAACAACAAGTTAGATTTTAGTCAAAGAGACTGGTACACCATTAAGGTTTTGTGCGCATCATGTTGTGATGGAAGGTGTCATCAACAGTGCTATCAAGCAGCATTGCTTAACAATACCTGTTCACTGATGCTCATTTTGGGTTCTGCCAGGGTCATTAACTCTTAACCTCAATACAGCCATGGTACAAACATGGACAAAGAGCTGAAATCCAGGCATGTGGTCAGATCTGACTCCCCTTGATGTCAATGCACCATTTGACTAGGTATGACACCAAGGAGCCCTAACAAAACTGCATTTAATGGGAGCAAGAGGAAGAATGCTACAATAGTTGGAGTCATACCTACTGCAAAGGACAATAGTTGTGATTGGTACTGCAGTTCGATCCTGAAGAAAAGTCAAACTGGACTCGAAACATTAACTCTGTTGCTCTCTCCACAGATGCTGCCAGACCTGCTGAATTCCTCCAATAATTTTGGTTTTTGTTTCAGATTTCCAACATCCCCAACATTTTGTTATTATCTATTTTCCTTATTTCGTCATTCTCCACTACCTGCCCAGGTACAATAATTAGCCATCTTCATTCCTTTGCTCTTCAACCTCTGCACCAAATGGCTTTTCTTCTTCAGGGATTTCAATCTCTGTCTCATCTCGTCACGCTTTCTCTCTCCTATAATTACTGCTTTCTTATCCTCCCAAAATCACTTCTGTTCTGTAAACACCGCAAGCCATTTAATGGCCAGTTCCTTGAACTTGCCGTCTTTATGTGGTCTTGCTTGTCCTATCACATTAATCACAGAATACACCATATCTGATTATTTACTTGTATCACGTGCAAGTCACATGCTCATCCATGCCCCAAACTGACATCTCTCTGTGTTTGCACCTCAAACGAGACAATATTCCAATTTACTTACAAATGCACTTTCAAAGTTCAAACTGTCTGACCTGTAGCACTTTTCTTGCTATAACAATTCTGCAGCTAATATATTACTCAACTTCTACCTCATTACCACTTTAGATATACTGGTCCTGAATAGAAACTTTACTCCCTCTCACCTAGTCATTCCCCAGTTACAGCCCTCCATTAGGTTCAAGGGATATAAGCTTAACAAGTGATGGTGAGGAACTGGTTTAGGCATCCATTAACTAAACTGGCTGGACTATATAAGGCAGTGGTTGTCCCTGTTCTTGTCTGTTACTGCTTACTATTCTAGGATCATCTGATAACTCAAAAATAACACCCAGTATCTTTTCACAATTATAAATTGTCTTTTTAAAACTCCTCTCACTAACCCCACCACCCTTCAACGATGTGTGAGGAGCTCCTGGATTTCTTTGTCAAGAAATTTGAGACCATGTGAGCAAGTACCTGTGCCATGTCCCTCCCTTTTACTAAGCCACTGGGACAAACATCCTGTAAAGCACTCCTAGCCTCAGCCCTGAACACCCCCTTTAAAATGGCTCCTCGTCGATCAAGGTTTTACCCACCCAGTCTAATATCACCACAAAATTACCTTTATGCACTCCTGTGCTGTGCTTCAGTACATCTTAATATGTTAAAAGTACATATAAGTTGCTATTGTTGAATGATAGGAGATGGACCTCTGCAAATTATTATCTACGTCATCAGCCAAATCAAACTCAGGATTATTGGGCCGAATTTTGGTTCACTGAGACTAAGTGTGGAGTTGAGTGTAGTAGTGAGATTTACTACTGCTTGGGAGTGGGTCGGGATTTTCACACACAATTATTTTCTACTTAGCTCATCATATATTTATTGGTGGGTAAAACACCAAATATTATGGTCAGGTAAGCACAAAGTTCTGTCCCCCGCCAAAACCATCTGTGTACCAACTTTCAGGCACTAGGCATTTGGACAGAACTTCATTCTCTACAATTCAGGAGCCTCATCACTTAATCCCCACTCATCACCTCCAACTACCCTTGGAGATGTCAGGGAGCAGGCAAAAAGTGGGGCGAGGAAAGTGCTATCCCCTGGGGATGGCAAAAGGAGGCCATCCTGACTGACAACGGCTGCCTGGCAGAGGTCAGTGTCCATGGACAGTTCAAGAGAATCTGGCTCCAGTGCTGCAGGACGATGAGTGATTTGCTGTACTCTGTGTACCTCTGTTTACTCAAGCTTCTGACCATTGTGAGTGTGAGTTAGCATTGTAAGGTTGCCATTATTGATGACTATAACACACACAACTGGATGCCAGGCATCTCCATTAGATGGCTCATTCATATACTCCCTACAGTGTGGAAACAGGCCCTTCGGCCTAACAAGTCCACACCAACTCTCAGAGCATCCCACCCAGACCCACCCCCCTGTAACACACCTAATTCACACATCCCTGCACACTACGGGCAATTTAACATGGCCAATCCACCTAGCCTGCACATCTTTGGACTGTGGGTGAAAACCGGAGCACCTGGAGGAAACCCACACAGACATGGGGAGAATGTGCAAACTCCACACAGACAGTCACCTGAGGGTGGAATCGAACCCAGGTCCCTGGCGCTGTGAGGCAGCAGTACTAACCACTGAGCCACTGTGGGCTCCATAGCTCAGTGGCTCATGTGTAATCGATGTTTGTCATTTCACTGCAGCTACTTCAGTGTTACTAGCTCTCACATGGTAACAGGTTCAGGTGTCTCAGAATCTGCTGGATATCTGACTCGTCCTGCACTCCATTGTTCCGGGGTTCCAACACCAATGGTAACGCAATAGGGGAATGGGGAACCTTGACCTCACTCTAGGTACCTCTTCCTCCAAGGGGAGAAAGGGTGATGTCAGCAGGTGCCCAGCCAGAGGAGGAACCACATAACTATCTGCAGAAATTTCCTCTTTGGGCACTCCAGAAGTGGTCAGGCCCTCCACCTATATGCTACCAGCCAACCTCAACCCTGCTTGGATTCTGGCCAAAGAGGGCTCACTTACATCTGGCAAGCACACATACAGCATATCTGGGCCCCTATAGACACAAATACCCCCAAGGTTGGCCAACCCAAAGTCCAAGGCCAGTGTAGGGCAGGCTCCCTCCACTCTAGCTGCTGACACAGCAACTGCACTTAGACATTGTGTGAGGAAAAGGAAAAAGAATAACTTTTGAGGGTGTACTGATGGCATAAGTGGTATTTCACTGTAAATAAATTCTTAATGTGTAAATATATGCTCATTCATGATTATCCCTTTGCCTAAGTTTCTGTGTAGCCAAATGTGCAAACTTTGAGTTACTCAAGCCACTGGTCCTTATCCCTTGAGAGTGTTCTATGGCCCAAGGTGCCCAGCAGCTGCTGCACCACGAGCAGACAATGGGGGCTTTGCAGCTTCCTGCAACTTGGCTCCATCTTTCCAGATGCACAGACGTCACTAGTACATCACAAGCATTAGTGAGGCTCAGCCATTAGTCTGAATGAAATTTTCATGAGTGCTCGACTACAGGAGTGTGCTTCACATGATAGTTTAATACCTGAAGGCCACATGGACTGTTGAGCTCACCAGTGTGTTTCACCTTCACTCTCAAGGGGTGTGTATGTGTGTGTATTTGTTTTTGGTGTTGTCCTTTCAAGGGCCACGCATAGCTTTAACTGGCAGGCCCATCCCTCACAGGTAGCAACACTGACCCCCAACCTTTCTATGTTTGGACGCAGCCATTTTCATTTCCATTGCACATGTGTGATTTAAAGGTTGATGGAGGGGAAAATGGCAACTCCCCATTTCCAGGCTCATTTCTTGGTGTAGGCCAACCCTCAAACATCAACATCCCCTTCCTGGTGGCCCTTTCTATCAACCTGATGGGCCTCACATCTCAAACCCCATCCAACCCATCTAGCCAAGTCTCCATCGGTCCATCTTCCTAACCGGCCTCTGGTCTATAGTTCACTGTCCACCCCTGGAAACCAGGTTGCAGCTAATCGTCAATGAGCTCTCCCACTCCCCTGCCCCCTCCACATGATCCCTTACAATCCCAAACTCTCTCCCCACCCCTTCTATGCTGAGTTGCCCCCTCTTTCACTGTTATAATCCCCTCTGCCTCCCAGCATTCAGCTTCCTCTCTCCACCGTTAAGTTCCCCAGTTTCTCTCTTGCAGTACCGGCTCCTGATGACCCTCTCTCATCTTGATGTTTAGTTCATGGAACCCCTGGACTGACTGTCCTCTCACCTCCTTCTGTAACTTGGCAACCCTGAACAATGAGGGACCAGCCCCCTGACTGGCACCTACACAGTTCCTAACCGTGTTCCTGCAAT
The DNA here is from genome assembly GCF_021869965.1 of Rhincodon typus. NCBI lineage: Eukaryota > Metazoa > Chordata > Chondrichthyes > Orectolobiformes > Rhincodontidae > Rhincodon > Rhincodon typus. Next base: position 48,510,185 of record NC_063338.1, read on the forward strand.
TCTCCAGACTGGCTACACAGGACCCACTGGGCTCTGGCATCTGTCCTTCTTTAATCTCCCCCTGTGGCTACTGGCCTTCTCATTCTCTCACTTTGTACTCCTGCAATTCCCCTTGATCCCAGTCCGACACAGATCTGAACTCCTTAGCCTTTCACCACCCCTTACTCAATTCATATAATCTCTACAATGTGGAAACAGGCTGTTTGACCCAAGACAACAAGGTGCAGGGCTGGATGCACCTTGTTGTCTCGGATTCTCCAGCATCTGCAGTTCCTACTATCTCTGTTTGACCCAACAAGCCTACAGCGACCTCCAAAGAGCATCCCAACCAGGCTCACCATTACCCCTATTACCCTGCATTTCCCATGGCTAATCCACCTAACCTACACATCCCTGGACACTATAGGTAATTTAGCATGGCCAATTCACCTAATCTGCTCATCTTTGGACTGTGGGAGGAAACTGGACAGACATGGGGAGAATGTGCAAACTCCACACAGACAGAAACCCGAGGCTGGAACTGAACCCAGGTCCCTGGAGCTGTGATGCAGCAGTGCTAACCACTGAGCCACCGTGGCATTTGCTCCTTATCCCTCCCCAGAACAGCTAATTGCCTTTTGTGTTCCCCACCCTAAAAGTGCAGCTCCTGCCCTTTTTTGTCCCCCTTGCCCCTATCACTGTAACATTACCTTTACATCTCAGTTCCCTCCCTCCATTTTCCAGGGTCCTTCCAGTGCCCTCACAAGCAACCCTTTATGTTCCCTGCCCTACCATCCCTTCCTACCTAACCCACATTTTCTGAACCATTTTAATGCCTTTCCCTATCAGACTTGTTCGTGTTTGATAGTGTGGCTGCCTCATTTGGGGAGGCTTGATGGCCTGGTGAGGTTTTATCCCTTATACTATTAGCATTTAAGAACTACAAGCTAGATTACTTGTGACCAAGACTTCTCTTGACCTAGTTGAACTGATGAGGCTTCATCTCTTACACTGTAAGTGTCTGCACAAAGAAATAGCTTGGATATGAAGGAGCAAAGTAACTCAAGAAGTTTGTACTCACCAGATAGTATTCACTGCATTCTAATTAATGTAAGAGAGAGAAAAAAAAATCCCGTCTGAAAAGTTCTGAGAACCTCATAGCAAAATTTTAACTCACTGTTGGAAAACTGATATTTTGTCTTTTGTCTAATTAAGGTTCCTGTCCACCCTCCTAAAAGCTCTGGTTTGAAACGGGAAATTCCATTCAATTGAATGTGAAATACTGCAGACACTGGAAATCTGAAACAAGCACAGAGAATGCTGGAGAAACTCAGCAGGTCTGACAGCATTTGTGGAGAGAGAAAAACAGAGTTAACATTTTGAGTTCAACTATTCTTCAGAACTGAAGTAGTCAGGACACAGCTCTTTCTGTGTTTATTTCAGATTCCACCAATGTTCCAATACACCTCATCAGCGGAAGTCTGTAATCAATAAACTTCTAAAGTCATTAATATAAGTATTTACTCACCCATGTCACAAAACAGTGTCCTACGTCTTCTGGCAGCTGTTCATACTTCTCTAGTTCTTTCAGAAAGATACTGAAAAGGTGAGACAGTTTGAATTATCTGTTAATTACAATGTCCCTCTAGATATGTACTCTTGCATGTTTACCGTCCTTGTGCACCTAATTCTATTTCATTTCAGAGTGTCATTCACATCAGAATTCATAACTTCGACAAACTAACTTCTCAAGAAAATTATCAACTAAAACTGGGAAGGGGTTCCAAGGCAATGGAACAATCTTGTAGTGTTAATGATTTTACAAATTACAAGTATGGCCTGAGGTTAATAATCTGTCTCTGAAAGTTGAAACATACTAGTCCAATTAGCCATAGACTTGCTGCTAACTTTACTTGTTGCACTGTACCGGGACTGCTCCATAACTAGGGAACTAACCGATTGTTAGAGCATTAACTTACAATGTTGTTTCTTGGTCGGTCAATTCTCCCATAGCAAGTGACAGTTCAAGAGTTCAATCATCTTGAGTCATGACAGACCATAGCATCAAGTGGAGGGAGAATTCAGTGGGATAATTGTTACAGGCAGTTTATGAATTTGCTTAAGCATATACCTGGGCTATGAGATTTGGCAGACAGCCTGACCACAGTGGGGGGGAAGTCACAGCCAAGACCAAAGCTGATGTTTCACAGATCTGCGGATAAACCTCTATCAGGGTGGTTAAGAAAACAAATCCAAGCAACTTTTATTTCAGAATTCACAGTGCTGAGCTTGCTAGAAGTGCCTCTTTCAGTGCACAGCTAAGCCTTGCTGATTTAACACACTTTGGGGATCAGCCCCAATATATTTCTGGTCTGTATGGCACCGTTTCTCTGCGTGTAAATTTGTCATGTCCTAGGGCAAGCCAGGGACATTGGAATGTTTGAGGGCTGCATTGGAATGAATGCTGAATTCAGTTTACAGAGAAGGAGTGGTTTGTTGATATTTTTAAAGTATGTTCAGAATTCCAATGAATTTTAATGTACACCACATATCTAAAGTGCAATCCAGCTCAAATATTAACACTAGCCAGAGGTCTTCAGGATATTCTTCCCTAAGCAAACTTCCTCATTTCACTGGAGAAATTAGGTAGCTATAGATCTACTTATGTCACCCCAGAACGGGGAGTTTTAACTGATCAGTGGGTTAACTACTCTTATTGAAGCTGTAAGATGCTTAAAGCCTTGAAAGACTGTGGCCTGCATTCCACCAATGTCTGAATGACTGGCCATAGCTGCTGACAGGTTTGTCCTCTATTGCTGACAAGCATGCAACCTTTGCTTCTGTAATACATGAAAGTGAGAAAGCAAGTGACATAAAAGGTGACATTCAGGGGCCGTGGACAAAAGTACTTGAACAGAATCTTAATCACGGCCTTGTCTCCATCATCATCTTCCTTATGATCTGCAATATCATCATTAAAGTCATTTAGAAAGAAATGATCTCCCTTGCTGCCCCCAATCATTATCTCCCTCAACCTCCCATTCTGCAGGAAAGGAGGCATAAAACAAGAGAGGGTGAGTAGACCCCTTGGGATTAGGGCAAGAGAGTGCATATGAACTTCTGGATCTGTGTTGTTTCACAGAAGTTCACAGACAGTAGAATAGGTGTTCACCTGGCAAGTTACAGCCTTCATTGAGCTCTAACATTTCCATTTCTCACTGCTTGAACAACTTCAAGACCCGTTATCTGATATTGACAATAAGACCAGAAAAAATCAGAGCAGAATTAGGCCATTTGGCCAATTAAGCCTGCTCCACAATTAAATCATGGCTGATATATTCCACAATCCCATTCTTCTGCCTTCACTCCATAACCCTCGATCCCCTTACCAATCAAGAGTCTACCTATCTCTGTCTTAAATACACTCAATGACTTGGCCTCCACAGCCCTCTTTGTCAATCAGTTCCAGATTACCTACCCTCTGGCTGAAGAAATTCTTCCTCATCTCAGTTCTAAATGGTCCTCCCCTCCCTCTGAGGCTGTGCGCTGGAGTCCTAATCTCTCCTACTAGTGGAAACGTCTTCTCTCACGTCCACTCTATTCAAGCCTCTCAGTATTCTGTAAGTTTCAGTCAGATCGTCCCTCATCCTTCTAAACTTCATCGAGCACAAACCTAGAGTCCTCAACTACTTCTCATGTGACACACCCTTCATCCCTGGGATCATTCTTGCAAACCTGCTTTAGATTCCCTCCAACACAAGAATATCCTTTCTTAAATGCGGGACCCAAAACAGCTCACAATATTCCAAATGAACATTTTGACCAGAACCTTATACAGTCTCGGCAATACATCTCTGCTGTTGTATTCTAGCCTTCTTGAAATGAATACTAACATTGCATTTGCATTCCTAATTGCAAACTAAATCTGTATATTAACCTTAAAAGAATCCTGAACTAGGTCTCCCAAGTCCCTTTGTGCTTCAGATTTCTGAAGCCTTTCTGCATTTAGAAAATAGTCTTTGTCTCTATTCTTCCTCACAATTTTCCACATTGTATTCCACCTACCACTTCTTTGCCACATTCTCCTAGCCTGTATAAGTCCTTCTGCAGCCTCCCTGCTTCCTCAACATTACCTGTCCCTCTACCTATCTTTGTGTCAACTGCAAACTTAGCAATAATGCCATCAGTTCCTTCATCCAGTTGGTTAATGTACATTGGGGCGATCCCTCAGGTCCTTGATGTTCATAAGCAATGTGCACATGCCGCACTATTTAAAGTGTCGCTGTGAGGACTGAACAGTTTATCTTCTCTCTGTTTTTTTTATATTCTCAGTGAATCTCTGACAAAGCCAGTACTTGTTGCCTATTGTTAGCAAACAAATACTTGCTCGACAGCCTCACTGTATGGACAGAGACATTCATGAACCAATTGGATTTTGGTAACAATTAGACAACTTCAAGGGCGCTTTTTTAACTGTTACAATTTATTTATTAATCCTTTTAAAACTGATCTCAAATTCATAAACTAACACAGTGATATTGGAACTCTCATTCTTTGGACTATTTTTCCATGCCTTTGATTTACTAGTTGAGCAAAATATTCAGAAGTGTTCACAGGTTTGTCTTATTAACACATTGTCTTTTTATTTTCTACTCCTTCTAGTTCCCTACTCACTTGTCTCCCTCTGTTACTTCACTTGAAGATATTCTTTAAAAAGGCCACCAGTGACCTAACACTCAACTATGTGCCATTCATGACTTACTTGTTATGAAATTCATAGATCTCCTGGATATTTCCAAATATGATATGTTCCTTGTTAATAATACCAGGGGGAATCTCTTCCACTCCACAGGTCATTTCCCAAAAATAGGTCTGAAATGTAATAATTGGGAAGAAAACTCCATGAGTGAGTGGATAGTATGTGGTGAGCTTCTTTCTCACAATTCTCGCACAGCCTGACACAATACTCAGTTTAAGCAATTCATCACTTTGGATCTTACTGACACTCTGCTGCAGCGTCTTTTGACTGTATGCTTCTATGATTTTTAAATACATATTCAGTTCATAAATATATTGGAACACTTCCATCTCTCACATAATGTTTAGTGTATTTTAAAACCTTTATAAAAAGAGCTGCTTGCAATCATACATGAAGTAGCCTTTCATTTCAGTTGAAATAATTTTACATCATATAATCCAGAACATTATGGAGATGCATTGCTGCAGCCAAACAATGCAATATTCACTGTTTAGTTACATTTTTTTGTTATGAATCATAAATAGTGGTTCTAAACTTCAGCTGAACCATCTAAGAAAGGTTTTCCTGAAGTAGGAAAGAAAAATGGGAAAGGAGGTGATCCTGCATCACTTTGTTCAAGAACAGCATGGAAAGAAACCAGAATCCATCTGCCTGCTTAACATTCCATTCTAGGAATGTTTAATGGCACAGAAGCAGTGGAACCTAATAAAATGGACTAGTAGTAAGTTATCAAAGGACAGCGAGAAACCGTTTGTTTGAGTTTTTGTCATGACTTGTAAATACGGAAGTGGAGAAAGGATGTTTATGCTGGTGTCATGTTGTATTTCTTCTCAATTTATACATTTTGCTTCCATTTTCAGATGTCAGTTTTCAAAGAAAAACTAAGAAGCATGAATTATTTTGGAAAATACATTAACCTTAAACATTGAACACAATAAAGAAACTCAAATGATGATTATATTCATCAGGTTTTCAACCAATAACTCTAAGTATCCCAAAGGAGTAGTTTAATTGTGAATTTCCAAATTGCTTCTGTCTTTAATGGTTCTTTGGTAACTTCTAAAATCTACCTCTGATTTATCACTCTACCATCAAATGAAATAAGGAGATGAATGTGTACAGAAGCAAAATACTGCAGATGCTAGAAATCCAAAATAAAAACAAAATCTGCTCAGTACAGCAGGCAGCATCTGTGGAAAGGAAAATAGTCCACTGGTGAAATCTTATTGAGGTGCTGAGTCTAACCAGCCAGCTGAAGAGCTGATGGGAGATCCACACACCATCTTCTACTGGGCAAGGCCTGCCCAGTACGTAATAGGGAGGTGACCAGTGGCTGTTTGCTGGCTTGAGACTGGGGGTTGGGGGTGTGGGGGATGTGGGGGAGCGGAATCAGAGTCTATCAGCTCTTGAATCCAGCAGCGTTGTTGCTGTCAGAAGGACACCCAAAAATCGCTGAGGAACAGGGTAGAAACTAGAACAAGGCAGTTTCAGAGATGGGGGGCCACAGGGAAAGGGGAGCATGGGGATCAGAAGAAATGGCAGGTGTAGGGGAATCTCAGCAACCACCCCCCTGTCCAATTGCTAGTCTCTCGATCAGAAACAGATTACCTTTGATCAACAGATCAAATTCCATCCTGGTTGACAAGGTGCCTATGCAATTTTACCTGTTGGACATGCAGCATGGCAACCCGCCTGATTGCAGCTAATTACTCACAGCAGTGGCTAGTGTTGCCTGTCAGCGATCCATAATTGGCCACCTAAAGGTCTCAATTGGCAGTAAAGTAGGAAGCTTGACATTGGACATTCCCATCCAGAACTGGAGTACAGTGGATATAGGAATGTGGCAGGTAGTCAGGGATGACACCAAGCTTCATAACTAAATTACATTCCTGGCTTCAAACTATCACCACTGAGAGTATGAGATTCCAGCCAATATTTAACATTGATGATCTCTCATCAGATTAGAAGCAAGAGTTTTTAAGCCAGTAGAAGCTGGTAGGGGCATCAAAAAAATTTAGGGTGGCAGGTGGGTGGTATTTCTTAATGAAAAACAGTAAAAGAGTGTTAATGGATTCAACAAAGAAGCTGTATTTGGTTTTGGAGATAGTAGGAACTGCCGATGCTGGAGAATCTGAGATAACAAGGTGTAGAGCTGCATGAACACAGCAGGCCAAGCAGCATCAGAGGAGCAGGA
>NC_063338.1:48517516-48553974 GCF_021869965.1 Rhincodon typus
TGCTGCTTGGCCTGCTGTGTTCATGCAGCTCTACACCTTGTTATCCTGTATTTGGTTTTCATAAGATTTCCAGATGAGGGGTGAAGAGCTGTTGGCAGCCATCTGAATGCAGTATGAAGGGATATAGAAAGAAAAAGGCCAACTAAGAGAAGTAAGTACATGATTGGTTTAGATGGACAGGAACTAGTTACCAATGTTTTGGATCCAGTCATGAACATTGATCATACTGTCTGGCTCTAAATCAGATTCTAGTTTCTGAAGAAAGTCTTGCACTTGGGAACAAATGTCCCTAAAGGTTTAAAATCAACCCTAAAAATTGCTTGTGAGTTGCTTAAGTAGTTCAGAGATCCATCAACTGCTCTTTTAAGCATCTTTCAACATTTAGCAATGAGCATTTTCTGTTTGACATTATTATGGAGTTCTACTTCTTACAGAGCCAAACTCACACAATGTCTGTCTCACATCATGCATTTCCAGTTGGATACTCATTGGCGCTATCATCAATTTTGAATTATCAAGAAGCAGAAAGTTCACTCTAAATGATGTACCTTTAACTCAGAGCACATTAATGCTTTTTAGGAAGAAATTTGCTGACGATTTGAATGGAAGCTACAACCACAGGATTGAACATACATTAGGCAGTCTTATAAGACAGAAAAGAAGCAAATTGCATACCTCAAGACACTCATGTAAATCCCTAACATATGCTTTTTCAGTCTGGAGGAGTTCAGCCATTATAAACCTGGATAAGAAACAAGAGAGGATGTTCTGTTCATATTATGTTTAAAATGGTACACTTCTAGAGAATACAACAAATATTAACATAGCTTTTCTAACCAAGAAAAGATTTGGACAGGAAACAGGAAAATGATTGTTGCATACTAATTCCAAACCTAAGTATTGATCCTTGCTTTATTGAAACGTCTTGAACAAGGCGACTGGGAAATCATACATGAAGCAACACAACCTGCCTCTAAAGCACAAGCCACAGTTGTAACACATTTTTACAAGTTAATAAAAAGAGTCCTCCTGATCTCAAAATTTGGCTCCCTCGAGCTGGCCTACTCACCATGGGGTTGCAGCTATCACTCCCTTCAAATATTCCAGATTCAATCAAGAATCTTGGCACAAATTCTCACAGTTGATTTACAGCTATTCATAAGGTTATTTTTGCCTAAAACATGAGCCTACTCAACAGCAGAGTTCTACACACTTGCTGATTTCCATGTAAAGATGAAGTTTTTGTTTTTAAAAACTTATTTTTTACAATATTGGGTACTTTATAAGATTAAATTGCTACCTCCGGAACTGTCTCTTCGATTAGAGTTTTTACTTGGTTGCCTTGGTATTTTTGGCGCAATTCAACAGAAATCAATATAACCAGTGCAAATGATTTAAGAAAACTTTTAAATTGAAAATCAGCTATTCAAGTAACTTGAGATTTTACAATCTTCTGGTGGTTTAAAATACATCATGCTCAAAACTTGTCAACCTATATTCCTGGCACCAGCTCAAGATTAATTAATAACTGTTGCAAGGTTCCAATAGTTGTGCTCATTTGCAGACATTTGTAGAGGCTGTTTTGAATGTATTATCATTAATAAGGACACTATAAAATGTTTTGACTGTGATTCCCTATTGAGATTTACAGTCTACAGGAATATCACTAGAGAATGAGTCTGTCTCTATTTTTAGAATCATGTTCAGTAATTTAAAACTGGGTTACTCACAGAGAGTGGTGTGATGCTGTGACTAAACATGCTTACATTTTAACTGTATTAATCAAACTGCACACATCACTTTTAAGTATATCAACATATAAGTTTTAAAGCTTTAAAATTTTAAAGTTTAAATTTTTGCACAACTGTTGCATTTCAAAGCACTGATTTCATCAATTCGTGGCAAGTTTTATGCTTGGTGAAACACAGATGAATTTATATTGAAAATCAAGGGAAAAGACTTGTGTAGATTTGAGCACAATTTGTAGGCCAGACCAAGTAAGGATGGCAGTTTCCTTCCCTAAAGGACATTAGTGAACCAGATGGGTCTTTCTGATAATCAACAATGGATTCATGATCATCATTAGCCTCTTAATTCCACATTTTCATTGAATGCAAATTCTGTCATCTGCCGTGGCGGGATTTGAACCCAATCTCTGGATTAATAGTCCAGCAATAATACTACTAGGGTGTCACTTCCCCTATAAATATGACACATGATTACATGAAAATGACCAGAAAATCAAAATACTGCCAAGGAATCTTTACAGAATCAGAGAATTTTTACACTACAGAAGGAGGCCATTTAGCCAGTCATTTTTATTCATTCTCTGCAGCAGCATTCAACACTGAGCCATTCCCTGGCTATCCCTCAGAACTTTTTACACTGTTCTCTTTCAGATAATAATTCATTTTCCGATTGAATGGCTTGTAGACCTGTCTGTACCACATTCTCAGAAATGCTTCCAGACTTAACAATGCATGAAAAGGTTTTTTCTTGTGTCAGCGTTGCTTCTTTTTGTCAATTACTTGAAAGTGGTACACCCCTGTTCATGATCCTTCTACCAATGTGAACATTTTTCCCAATCTATTCTATCCAGGGCCTTCATGATTTTGAATAACTTTATCAAATCTACATCCACTTGAGATATGTAATAGGGCATCTGTTCAACATCTGATATGTTTACAATCTAGCATTCCTTCTTCACTGGAGCGACAGCTCAGATTTTTATGTGGTCTCTGAAATGGAACCTGAACCTACAGCCTTCACACCTAAAGGCAAAAGTGCCATTGACCATGTCCATGTCCTCTGAGGCAGAATGTGAACATTAAACCTTGAGTTTATGGGAAAAAGACTGATAATTAGTCACATTTGAGTGGGAACCAGATAATTGTAATTACAGTTCTGTTAAGAAGAAATAAATAATTTATGATTTGCATAGTTTTAGTGATGCCGAAGGCAAAAACAATTGATTTAGCAAAGCAATTAAGCAAAGTGTTCCAGAGATTCCAATAATGGGTGTAAAGGCTCCAACACTGACATATCAGTGCAGAATGACACATGGTCTGTCGCAATATTTTGAAACAGAAAATAAAAGTAACAAAGACACAGGTTGCAGTAAAGCCACGCCAATTCCTTTTAATTGACAATTCCTGCTCACATTAATAAATTTTCAGTTTCTGTGAACAATAGCAGTTTGTTTTGAAAGGCTGATGAATATAGTCCGGAGATAATAAAAGTAACAACTAACAGTACCGTAGAGTGCAGAATTTAATCATAGTCATAAAAGGATAGACCTGAAGGAGCTCTTCTATTGTTAAATAAATAGACAGTTTAAACTGTTCCCAGGCTATCACACTGAAATGGATTACTGGCAGTCAAAGAGTATTGCATTCTGTTGCTCACATGACAAGTACCTGAATCACAATTCAGCAGTGAATTCACTTTCTACTCCAACTTGTATTCTTGTTGTACAACTACCAGAGCCGAGGTACGACAGGCATTATTGCACTACTAATCAATAAGCTCAACATTTACTTTCTTTCGGAAGATTGTCAACATTTTATGCTTGTCCCTGTCTGTTTTCCTATACAGTCAAAACAATTGGTTGTTTAAACTACAATTGTCTATTCAGTCAAGTCCTTGAACCTAGTCACAAATTGATGCAAGTCAATTCAAATGTTACCGTGTGATTTAACAGATGAGTCATATTTTGCAAGAAGGAAACTGCAATAAAACAAACCAACTCTGTTTGTTGCAGTTTACATTATATCTTGAGGATTCAGTACTTAAAATTAATCTGCAGTGTAAGTTTATTATCATTATAATAACATTTTTTTTCTATCACTTAGAATGAGTTGGTCAATTTTGTGAATGATAAAGTGACAATTATTTGTTTCCTTGTCGGTTACGTAGATAGGTGATTGGCTCAAAAACCTAAATTTCTTTGGAAAATGTTGGATAGTTCTGGCATGCGTTGGCATGTCAGGCACACTGCATGCACACTCAATCTAAAGCACACGCTTGGCTGAATTTTTCAAAAGAGGTTGAAGTCCCAGTGCCCAGGCTGTAAGTAAGAAGAGGCCTTGCTCCGTTGGCAGGTGGGAGGTGGGAGGTGGGTGAGGGTTGAGGGCCATGGGGATGGAGAGAGGTTGGGAGACATTGAACAGGACCCTGGTGTGGAATGTTATCTATGGCAGTCAATCAAAAGCCTGCCACCAGGGCTACTAACCAACTGAGGACAGCAGCCTGCCCCCTTGAACTGCTGGCCCACTCAGAGGGCTGGCAGTTCAGCGGTGTCACAGCTAGAAACGGTCATTGCCAAGGTTCAGTTGAAGCATTAGAATGCCTCAATGCTGAGGTGCTCTTGAAGAGTGAGGAATTTCTTTTGTGGAAGTAGGGACCCGGATTGGGGTTTACCTGGTGGTCTCCTCACATGGTGTCAGGTCTTTCTGACTCAGGTAAAATTACCATTGGGACAAGGAGTAGCTGTTCAGTGGCTCAACTGAAGAGGGCTGTGTTGCTTAGGTACCTGCTCTGGCAATATGCCATTGCAGATAGGAGATAGGGGACTTCTATATTCCTTCCCCAAGCATATCATAGAATCCCTACAGTGTGGAAGCAGGTCATTTGGCCCATCGAGTCCACACCGCCCCTCCAAAGAGCATCCCACACAGACCCAACACCCATCCTATCGCTGCATTTCCCACCCTAGATACTATGGGCAGTTTAGCATAGCCAATCCACCTACCTGCATAGCTTTGGACTGTGGGAGGAAACCGGAGCACACCCAAGCAGACACGGGGAGAATGTGCAAACTCCACACAGATAGTTGCCCAAGGGTAGAATCGAACCCAGGTCCCTAGCGCTGAGAGGCAGCAGTCCTAACCAATGAGCCACCGTGCCTGTCGAGCTGTCCTGCCTCCCTGCCATCTCCAAAGGGCTGGGAAAATTCAAATCAATGGTTCTGAGATATGCCAGTCATGGGATCACAACTGCAAACTCTGCTGATCTAAAAGTTCTGCTATTCAAGTGAGAATAGCATCTGACTAAACATGACCTCTAGATAAGAGGGGTTAGTACACTTGTAAAACTTGTGAAAATGCAAGCTGGTTAAGTCCACATGCTTTGAAAGTACACAAATTTTATCTGAAATATTAACATTGACAAAACCGATTAGCAAAATTGTTTCTCAGTTGTGCTACTAAGGAATTATTCTGTAAACTAATTTTTCATAATTTCAAACTAGAAAATCTTTTCTTCCAACAACCCAATCATGAAACCTTTACTATAGAGTTCATGAGATCATTCTCATGTATATTATGGTGACAGGCCAAACATAAACAGAAGAGAAAAGGAGAATGGTGAGCAGGATAAGACTACACTGAAGTAAAATATGACCAATTAGAAGGTATCTTTGCATCATTGTCTGCCGTGGATATATGGCAGACTATGGTGCGAAGTTACCTTCTAATTGGTCATATTTTACTTTAATGTAGTCTTATCCTGCTCACCATTCTCTTTCTCTCTTCTTTTTATGTTTGGCCTGTCACCATAATATATATATATATATTTTACACAGAGTCAACATAGATTTATGAAAGGGAAATCATGATAGATCAGTGCATTAGTGTTTTTTGACAATGCAACTAGGGGAATAAATATGTGGGAACCAGCAGACGTGGTGAGTTTGGAATAAGCCCCATGCAGGAAGCAGGTAAACACATGGGATTGTGGGTAGTATACAGGCATTCTCCAGCATGCTAGAGATTAGAAATAAACCGGTCCTTCCCAGGTAGGCAGGTTGTGACTAGTGTGCTGCCACAAGGATCAGTGCCTGGGCTCCAGCTGTTCACAATCTATATCAATGATTTGGATGTGAGGACCAAATATGACATTTACAAGTTTTCTAATGACACAAAGCTTAGAGAGAATGTGAGCTGTGAGGAAGATGCAAAGAGGCTTTAAGGGGATTTAGAAAGGCTGAGTGAGTGGGCAAGAGCATGGCAGATGGACATAATAGGGAAAAACAAAGGCATCCACTTTGGTAAGAAAACCAAAATGCAGAGTACATCTTTAACGATGAAAGATTGGCAAGACTTGATGTCACTGAAAGCTATCATGCAGGTACAGCAGGCAATGAAGAAGGCAAGCGGTATGTTCGACTTCATTGCAAGAGAATTCGACAACAGGAGTAAAGAAGTCTTGCAGCAAGTTACTGATTTTTGGCATAAACGCGGAGTACTATGCACAGTTTCGGTCTCTTCAAGGAAGGGTTCAACAGACTTTCAGCAAATTGATCTCAGGGACAGTGGGATTTCCTGTGGAGAAAGATTTAGAAAACCAGTCCAATATTCTCTAGGGTTGAGGTGAATGTGAGATGATCTCACTGAAACATGCAAACTTCTTACAGGGCTTCATAAGACAAGATGGATATTTCCCATGGCTTGGGATTCACAACCAGGGAACACAGTCTCAGATTAATACGTTAGCTACTGAGGATTGAGAAAAGGAGGAATATCTTTACTCACAGTGTGGTGAATCTTTGAGGAATTTTCTGGCCCAGAAGGATATGAAGGCCTAGTTAATTAATTTATTCAAAACAGAGGTTGATAGATTTCTAAATATCAACGGTCTGAAGGTTTATGGGAATAGTGTGGGAAAATGTCTTTCAGGCATAGGCTCAGTAATAAATGCATAAGAGGCTCGAGGGTTAAATGGCTAACTCTTGTTCCAATTCCTAAGTTCCTCTCTTGAGCATTTATCAAAATAGATTTGCTTAAGGCAGGCAATGGTTGAGAAAGGGAGAGAAGAGCCTATATGTTCTATTGTGAAGTAGCGCCAAACTCCTTCTCAAACACAAACATCGAACAAAACCAGCCATATCACAGAGCACATGATTTCATGTCCAATATGTTCTTCTTTATGCTGCCAGATGCTCTTTGAAACGTGGCTTCATGGGATACTACAGTGCTATCTGAGGCCTGTGAAGACAGCAATATTCAACAATGCATTGTGGGATTTATAGGACTCTAATCTCAGGATTTCTGAAGTCTGGAAATGACATTCTGGTGGCTGCGTCATTATGACAGGCCTGCCTGATGCTATAGCCTGACATTACATGAGCAACTGTGTGAGGGGGCTAGCTGGAAAGGTACCAAGCTGTCATCAGGAAAGAGCATAGTTAGCCTATCCCACAATTCATTTAGATAATGGCTAATCTGTAACTTATCTCTGTCTGACTATGACCACCTTAATGCTATCATCGAATAAAAATCTATGACTTTCATTTCTGAAATGTCTAATGGGCTTGGCACACTTGCAGGTTTTTCCATTACTCTAATAAGCCTGCTCACATCAGACCTTGAGTCCAGGTTTTCAATTCCTTCCTTGCTAACTAGTCACATGCAGTTTCCAGGCATCGATCCAATAGGCAGCAAATCTAATCTTTCCAATTGTATTTTCACCCTATTGCTTTAACATTTTGCATTATACATTGCCTTCTGCTTTGCCCATTCTATTACACAGGTAAACGCAGGGCAAGGAATGAATTCATGTGATCAACTGTTATTACATAAGACTTAGGAGTAGGAGTAGACCATTTGAATCTTCAAGCCTGCTTCACCATTCAATGAGATCATGGTTGACATGATTGTGATCTTATGTCCGCTTTCCTGTCTGTGGCCCATAACCCTGGGCTCAGTTGTCTATCAAAAATCCTTCTTACTCAGCCTTGAATAAATTGAGGAACTAGCCTTCACTACCTTCTGTGAAAGAGAATTTCACGTTCTAACAACCCTCTGAGAGAAAAGAAAATTCTCCTCATCCTGGTTTTAAAAGGGAGATATCTTGTTCTTAACTATGATTCATAGTTTTAGTCTTCCCCACAAGGGCAAAAATTGCCTGGTATTCATCCTATCCAGTTGCCTCAAGATCTTTTACATTTCAATAAGATTGTCTCATTCTTCTCAATTCCACTGTCTACAGACCCAACCTGTTCAACCTTACTGTATGAGCGAACTCCTTCCATCCCAGGAATGCAGCAAATGAAATTTCTCAGAATAGCTGTCCACCTTATCTGATTTAAATGGTTTCTTGTCATATAACACAACCATAGCTTGATCCTTACTCTTTCTTTCTGGCAGATTTTCTTTTCTCTTCATTAGCTTCATGGTTGGCATCTCGCAGCTTAACCTCAGGGTCAGTGAGACTCGCTGGGATGATGTCCAGTTCTAGATCTTTATTGTCCTACAAATTAAACACAAACTGAGAATTCAACAATCAAACATCACAGTTCATTTAAACAGAAACACATTAGAAACAAGACCGTAAGGATCATCTGAGGCCAACATTTCATTACTGTTCCCAGATGTTGTAAGGTCACACATCACACGCCTTAGTAGAAACATTGTAAAGGTGTTTACACTTTGGGGACACAGAGCTACTCCACCATATTGAGATAATTTAAATGCAGTTCGTAGGATAGATCTTCAAGAGTTGTATGGGTCTTTTGATCTACCTGGGGATGGGGGAATATCAGGTTGGTTTGACTCACTTCTGGTGCTTGATCAGGCTACCTTGGCCACCTTCTATTAGAATCATAGTATCCCTACAGTGTGGAAATAGGCCATTCGGCCCATCAAGTTTGCACCAACTCTCTGAAGACCATCCCATCCAGACCCCCACCATCACCCCACCTTTAGCATGGCCAATCCACTTGGCCTGCACATCTTTAGACTGTGGGAGGAAACCAGAGCGCTTGGCAGAAACCCATGCAGACGGAGGGAGAACACGCAAACTTCACACAGACAGTTACCCAACATTGGAATCCAATCCAGGTCGCTGGTGCTGTGAGGCAGCAGTGCTAATCACTGAGCCACCGTGGCACCTTTCATTTGAGCTAGCTTCTTCAGCATATAAATATATAAATAGGATTCCCATTGGGAAACATATTGTGTAGCCCTCACATTCTCATTCAACTGAAATCCAAAGCTTTCTAATTTAATTCAGAATATAAAGGTGCCCAAATGATTTTTCTTGTCATGAGTTCAAAGATGTGGCCTAAAGCCATGGCGATCGATCGTAGTGGATCAGTGTCACTTTCACCAAATATTTTCACCTTGTGGAAGGGTCGTGACACACTGTGCCTTTAAGACATTGATGTTTATCCACAAAGGCATGTGGGAAATAGACATAACAGAATTAAGGGAAATGTACTGAATTACCCTTCATAATGCGAGTCATTAGGAAGATGAGTGCAATGTACATTGGGATGTTTCTCCAGAAGAAACTCAGTCTACTTTAGTCCTCCCAAAATCCCTTGGTCCCACACATTGTCAATCTATAATTTTCCCAGCCCAGTAATTTCAGGATGATAAAATACTCTATTTAATAAATAACTAAAGGCAAAAGAGGCTAATGAAATGTGAAGAAAGCTACTTAAGTGGCCACATCCGTGTCTCAGAGGTGTAGCATTACACTCATATTTGATCAGTTACCTTAGCAACAAAGCATAATGAATCTCAGGTAAAATCTGTTTACACTGTGACCGCAAGGGCATAGCTAATACCTTACCAGCATTGTTAGGTTATCTGTACTGAAAAGGAACTAATGTAATCTTTTTGAATTAGGACAAAAGACTGATGCGGATTCACAGCGTAGCTTGTTCACATTTCATTTTGCTGTTAAATGTTTTCAAATAGAAATTTCCTCATGGGGCCAACATTCTATTTGGGAAAATAAACCAATCAAAATAAGTCATTTTGAAAATATGGGTCAGAAAATTCAAGGGATTGCAGATTATTTGCTCCCCCAAAAGGGAAGTCAGGAATGAGCTGATGGGCCAGAAGGAAACTTGCCCTGCAGCCAGAATGTGCTGTGGCTAGGCTGAAGAGTTGGCGAGTCAGACCTTGCCCCACAGAGAGAGGAAACCTCACTCGCTGGAGCTGCTGCTCAAGCCAATTGACTGGCAGCTCCAACAATGCCAGCAACAACAGAGGTCCACAGTGGGCACTGCCCAGACTGCAGGCAGGTCCATGAAGGAGGCCCAGCAGACCCCAAATGAGAATAAGTCAGTCAGGGCTATTGGACAGGGACCATTTTCCCACCTGTGGAGGGGATTGGGGGGGGGGGGCGTCACTGAAGGGGAGGGGAGGAGTGGGTTTTGACATAAACATAGGTAAGTAGGAAGGCAGTGTATTATAAGAACATAAGAACTAGGAGCAGGAGTAGGCCGTCTGGCCCTTCGAGCCTGCTCCGCCATTCAATAAGATCATGGCTGATCTTTTCGTGGACTCAGATCCACTTACCCGCGTTCTCACCATATCCCTTAATTCCTTTATTGTTCAAAAAAAAATCTACTTTTTTTTAAAAGCATTTACTGAAGTAGCGTCAACTACTTCACTGGGCAAGGAATTCCATAGATTAACAACCCTCTGGGTGAAGAAATTCCTTCTCAATTCAGTCCTAAATCTGCTCCCTCTAATCTTGAGGCTATGCCCTCTTGTCCTAGCTTCACCTGCCAGTGGAAACATCCTCTCTACTTCTATCTTATCTATTCCCTTCATAATTTTATATGTTTCTATAAGATCCCCCCTCAATCTTCTGAATTCCAATGAATATAATCCCAATCTACTCAGTCTCTCCTCATAAGCCAACCCCCTCAACTCCGGAATCAACCTAGTGAACCTCCTTTGCACCCCCTCCAGTGCCAATACATCCTTTCTCAAGTAAGGAGACCAAAACTGCACACAGTACTCCAGGTGTGGCCTCACCAGCACCTTGTACAGCTGCAACATAACCTCTCTGCTTTTAATTTCAATCCCTTTAGCAATGAAGGACAAAATTCTATTTGCCTTCCTAATTACTTGTTGTACCTGCAGACCGACCTTCTGTGATTCATGCACAAGGACACCCAGGTCCCTCTGCATAGCAGCATGCTGCTACTTTTTACCATTCAAGTAATAACCCTTTTTACTATTACTCCTACCAAAATGTATGACTTCACATTTATTTACATTGTATTCCATCTGCCAGACCTTTGCCCACTCACTCAATGTATCTACGTTCCTCTGCAAAGTTTCACAGTCCTCTGCACACTTTGCTCTGCCACTCATCTTAGTGTCATCTGCAAACTTTGACACCCTACACGTGTTCCCCAACTCCAAATCATCTATATAAATTGTAAATAATTGCGGTCCCAACACCGATCCTTGAGGCACACCACTAGTCCCTGACTGCCAGCTAGAATAGCACTCATTTATCCCCACTCTTTGCTTCCTGTTAGTCAACCAATCCTCTATCCATGCTAATACTTTACCCTTAACGCCATGCATCCTTATCTTATGCAGTAGCCTCTTGTGCGGCACCTTGTCGAAGGCCTTTTGGGAATCTAGGTACACCACATCCACTGGGTCCCCATTGTCCACCTTGCTCGTAATGTCTTCACAGAATTCCAAAAGATTTGTCAAGCATGACCTGCCCTTCGTGAACCCATGCTGCGTCTGCCCAACGGGACAATTTCTATCAATATGCCTTGCTATTTCTTCCTTGATAATAGACTCAAGCATCTTCCCCACTACAGAGGTTAAGCTAACCGGTCTATAATTCCCCATCTTTTGTCTACTTCCCTTTTTAAACAGTGGGGTCACATTTGCTGTTTTCCAATCTGCTGGGACTGCCCCAGAGTCCAGCAAATTTTGAAACATTACCGCCAGCGCACCTGCTATTTCTCCCGCCATCTCTTTTAGTACCCTGGGATGCATTCCATCAGGGCCAGGAGACTTATCAATCCTTAGCTCCATTAGCTTGCCCAACACTACCTCTTCCGTAATAATGATTGTTTCCAGGTCCTCACCTACCTTCGTCTCTTTGTCAATTACTGGCATGTTATTAGTGTTCTCCACTGTGAAGACGGATACAAAATACCTGTTCAATGCCTCGGCCATTTCATCGTATCCCATAACTAAATTCCCCTTCTCATGCTCTAAAGGGCCAACGTTTACTTTAGCCACTCTTTTTCGTTTTATATATTTATAGAAACTTTTGCTATCTGTCTTTATATTCTGTGCTAGTTTTTTCTCATGCTCTAATCTTACTTTTCTTTATAGCTCTTTTTGTGGCTTTCTGTTGACCTTTAAAGTTTTCCCAATCTTCTAGTTTCATGCTGTTTTTGGCCACTTTGTATGCCTTCTCTTTCAATTTGATAGCCTCCCTTATTTCTTTAGACACCCATGGCAGATTACCCCTTTTATCTCTTCAAGAAGATTCCAATGGAAAAAGAGTGATCCCCATTTTTAAAAATTGGAATGCCGCTCCCACCAGTCTACGATGCTAACCATCATATGGTGTCGCGTGGATGTATTGGTGTCAAATGCGCTTTTAACAAAACCCTAACACTGAAACTGGATAATATGATATCTAGTCTGTAGTCTAGAAATCGGATTTCCTGCAAAAAACCCACTAAAGGCAGTGGATGCAGAATATTTAAATATTTTTACGTCAGAGGAAGATAGATTTTTGACTTCCAGCGAATGAAAAACGCTCAGGGGTATGTAGGAATGTAGACTGAAGTTTAAATCAGATCCGCTTTGATCTTATTGAACGGTGGAGTGGGCTCAAAGGGCTATGTGACCTATTTATGTTCCTTGTTCATACGTTCATAATGTTCAATCAGTCATGATTGTGTTAAATAGTGAAACAGGCTTAATGGCCCAGATCCTGAACATTAATCTAAAGGACAGGTTTTTCAAAATAAAAAGTTTAGCTTTGTGAATATGATTGGTCCAATAATAACTCAGCAAAGTCGCAATTGCTAGCTTCACTATTTAACACAATCATGACTGATTGAACATTATGAACGTATGAACAAGGGACGTGAATAGGTCACATAGCCCTTTGAGCCCACTCCACCGTTCAATAAGATCATAGCGGATCTGATTTAAACCTCAATCTACATTCCTACATACCCCTGATCGTTTTTCATTCGTTGGAAGTCAAGAATCTACCTTCCTCTGACTTAAAAATATTTAAAGATTCTGCATCCACTGCCTTTTGAGAAAGGGAGTTCCAAAGATTCACAACCCTCTCAGAGAAAAAAAAGTTTCCTCATCTCTGTCTTAAATTGCCAATCCCTTATTTTTAAACTATGACATCTCGTACTAGATTCTCCCACAAGAGGAAACATCCTTTTGACATCCACCCTGTCACTACCCATCATATTTTGTTTGCACTGTTCTGCTGAGCTAAGCAACTGCTCTTATTAATTCTACACAGTGCTCTTGAGAGGATCTAAGGATATAACTACCGGAATGACAGCTCACTTTGTTTTAACTATAGAACAGTTATTGAGATGGTCAGTATCCAATAAAATAGTCCAAGTATGATTCAGAATTTTCATTGCTAAGGCCTAAAGAATTTTCCAACGAAGAAAATCTAAAATCTAATGAATGCTCCTGAACTCCTTTGAAACATTGTCGTGTTTTGGTAACACATTAAATGGCCAGTATTAACATTTAACATATCAATCAAGATAGAAAGTTTGGCATCAAGATTCTTTCCTGGTCCAGATCTATTGGAAATTTTCCAGAGATTGAGATTCTGCTTGGGACCTGCAACGATGTTATAGCGGAACGGCTAAAAATCTGAGGAAATTCATGGCATTGCTTTTTGATTTAGATATGCTTGTAAAAGATCTGTAATTAAACTAGCCTCTGGAGTTCTGGAGTCAGATAAGCATTTTCTTGAAAGTGAAAGTGACAAAACTGCCATAACAATTATTCACAAAGTGCTATACAATGAGACTGAGTGATCCTGCTTACCTCGGAGGTGATTCCAAGGCCCTTTTCCAAAAATGATTTGTATTTTCCCATTCTCAGTGAGAAATCTCGATAACGTTTATCGACTGCTGTGACCCATTTCTTAATTTCACAAGCATGTGCATGTCCCTTTTCCACAAAGCTGTCAGCCAGTTGAATGATGAGCTTCACCTTTTCCTTGGTTTGCTAGATCAGAGAAGAAATACTGTTTGAATCAACAGAGATGAAATGGAGCTCCTAATTCTCACTCCATTCCAATCCAATTTCAACTTTGGGAATAAAGCTGCTAATCATTGCTCCTTAACTCCTTTGAAACATTGTCATGTTTTGGTATCACACTAAATGGAGAATATTAACATTTAACATATCAATCAAGATAGAAAGTTTGGCATCAAGATTCTTTCCTATTCCAGATCTGTTGGAAATTTTCCAGGGACGGTGATTGAGATTCTGCTTGGGACCTGCAATGATGTTATAGCACAATGGCTAAAAATCTGAGGAAATTCATGGCATTGCTTTTTTCTGAAGAAGGGTCTAGGCCCGAAAAGTCAGCTTTCCTGCTCCTCTGATGCTGCTTGGCCTGCTGTGTTCATCCAGCTCTGCACCTTGTTATCGCTAATCATTGCTGACTGGTTTATTTACTGTAATTAACAGCAATACATCAAGTTACAAAAAGACATTTCTTAAATGACTTAATACCATTTTCAAATACTTTCAATTTCGTCATTTGAGCCTCTTCACTTTGAATGTGATCAGAGGTTCTCATCCAGGGTCCCCTTGGGATCCATCTTTCTAAGGGATCTGCCACCTCATAGTTTCTCCCAACACCATTATTCTACACCCCTGGATCAACTTGGTTCCATTTGACTGGCAGCCATCGTAGTTTGCACCATGTGATCTGCCTGTCAATGAGCCAGCAATTCATTCACCAGAGAATTGGGCAATGGCATTCAGGGAACACTTCAATCACATTCAGAGAACACTTTACGTACACAGACTACTCTTAGCTTTCACTCACCACATCTCTTAACCCATCCACTAATCCGAAGTTGTCAGATTGTTTGTTTGACATTTGCAGAAATTTCTCCCAATTAAAATTTGGGAAAATTTAAGCCTTTGCCTCTGCTCCCTATTCCAAAATCCATTCCCTAGCTACTGACTCTGGCTCTCTCCCTGGCAACAGTCTGAGACTGAACCAGACCATTTGCAACCCCAGCATCATATTTAACTCAGAAATACGAGGCTTCAACTACATATCCATACCATTGTATAAACCTTTATTCCTCCTTCCGTACAACTGGTGAACTCTGTCTCTCAACTTGTCTCTCTTTCTCTTACCTCTAGACTTGACTATTCCACCTCCCTCATTCTACCCTCAAAGCTCTGCTGCTCATATCTAACTCCCTTGTCATCCCTGTGTCTTCTGACATACAATGGCTTGCATTGAAACAACATCACAATTTCAAAATGATCCTTTCAATGCTCACATCCCTTCGTGGTTTTGTCCCTCCCCATCACTGTGATCTTCTCCAGCCTTACAACATCAAAGAACCAACGTTAGTTACGACTGGGTGATATCTGATTTACTATCATTCTTGATATGCAAGACACCTCTCACATCTCCATTTGAACAGAAGAATTCTGTTTGCATTATCACATGCATAGGGATGGAAGTTTCAATAGTGAGAAGTCTCAGGTTATTAAAACTGCAAAGCAACAAACTCAGAGCCTGTAGCCCATTAACGTACTGTCATGATGATAGCTGATTGTGCATGGACTTCAGCAGAAGATACGTCATGATATTCTGAGACAATAATAAGTATGGGTCACTTGACTGTGGGTGGAAGATAAGCAGCCAGCATGGCAAATTCACTGATGTGACATTTACAGTTAAATCTCTAACTTTGATTGTTGTTCTTTCAGCCTGAGATGTAACAGGGATGGGGACTATTTAGGCACCCACTCAGAGGGAAGAGACAGCAGGAAACCTTAAGGACCAAATAGCAGGAGTTTAGAAAAGCATACAGAATCAATCCCTCTCAAGAATAGAACCTGGAAAAAGCAGGATGCAGAAACAGTCATAAACATAAATGTGGCTGGAAGCTATGAGCAGGCAGAAAAGTTCCTGGTTAATTCTGTGCGTAGGATATTCTTGTGATTGGTGCTGCTATAAACAAACAAAAATATGTAGGGAGAAGGGTCAGGAACAGCCCACAAAATCAGTTCTTGAGAAAGCCATCGATCATTTATGTAAAGATACAAACAGGGAGGAAAGAAGGAGTTGTTCCAAATCTGCTGATATGTTAGAGGAATCTGAGAAATATTTCTGGTGGACTGGAGCAGTGTGGCTGTTTGAATATGTTTCTATAAACAGAGGTATGGGAATCTGCACCAAATATTGGTTCAGTGTAGAAACAGATTATAACAGCTTTCAAAAGGTAAAAGGATCAATACCCTGTGCCAAAGGATTGCAGGATTGTGGGGTATGAACTGATTGCTGCCAGGAACTAGATTGCTCTCTGCAAGGTCCAGGGAAAACATGATGGACCGAATGTCCTCCTTCTGTGTTGAAGTCTTGGAATAATCTTCTTCTGAGATCCTGTCCTTGTGGAGAGGTTACAAGTTCCAGGTCTAAATGCTCTGAGAAATGCAGCACTGCTTCTTCTACAGCACAGGAGATGTTCAAACCACTTAGTACAAACCACTTACACAAAGTTGGATTTTCAGAAAATTCAAATGAGAACAAAGTACCGAAGCTGAACAGATGTTGACTATGACACACTCACATATACTCACCAAAATACTTCCATGCCTTATTAGAATCATTGCTTAGCACCAGTAAGAAGTTTAACATTAAATAAGACTAAAATAATAAGAAATACATTTACTGAGTTGTACAGCTAAATTTTAAGGTTATAGGGTCTCCATTGATTTGGTAATGTCGGCGGTGTTCTCAAAAGCAGAAGGCCTGAGAGTCCCTGAATTAGAACATGATTGGTACGCATATCAAAGTCTCTACTCATCTTTGTTCTGCACCATTAGTACTGCTGCCAAACAAAAACCTATCAATCTCAGTCTTTATCCAATATTCGCAGGCTTCTGGCTAAGGAAATTAGAAACGGCAGACTTAGAGTTGACTAGGACAGAGAAAGTAGAAAATAAAATAAGGCAGAGGGGAAGGGAAAAAAAATCCAAGGCTACCAAGAGGCTGGAGAAAAGCAACTTTTCCAAATGGTTCAGAGATAGTAGGAACTACAGATGCTGGAGAATCTGAGATAACAAGGTGTAGAGCTGAATGAACACAGCAGGCCAAGCAGCATCAGAGGAGCAGGAACGCTGACGTTTCGGGCCTCGACCCTTAGGCCTGAAACGTCAGCCTTCCTGCTCCTCTGATGCTGCCTGGCCTGCTGTGTTCATCCAGCTCTACACCTTGTTTTCCAAATGGTTACTATTGAATTCCTACCAGCTGCTTCAGTGAGCCATGGCATGGGCCATAGGACTACAAGTCCAGTGAGGCAGGCAAACAGGAATGTCAAAACTTAAGTGAGGCAGCTGGAAGAGCAGAGGACTGACAAAGTGAGATCAGTTAAATAGTTAACAGGGTCAGCCAGCACAGATCAAGAGCCAATTGACTATTCAAAAGAGTTGTAACATTGACAATACTGTCACTTAGAAGAGGCTAACAAGCATGACAAGGCCCACGGGTTCAGCCATGCTACTCAGCAAATACAGGAGTGAGTTAAACAGGAATTGCAGATTTCTGTTCTCTGTGAGAGGAATATAATGGACTGTAATGTGTCTTCAGCAATATATTTATGATTCGCTGTACACCACAATATTGCCACCCTGTGGTGAATAGTAAATACTGCTGGGGAAATTAGCAGAGCTCAAATCACAGAATCCCTACAGTGTGGAAGCAGGCTATTCAGCCCATTCTCTGAAGAGCATCCCATACAGACCCACGCTGCTACCCTATCGCTATAACCCTGCATTTCCCATCACTAATCCATATAACCTGCACATCCCTGGACACTATGGGCAATTTAGCATAGCCAATCCACCTAACGTGCACATTTTTGAACTGTGGGAGGAAAACCACACATAGATGGGGAGAATGTGCAAACTCCACGCAGATAGTTGCTCGAAAGTGGAATCAAACTGGGATCCCGAGCACTGTGAGGCAGCAGTGCTAACCACTGAGTCACTGTGCTGAATGGTCATATAATGTTGCATTCATTCGGTCATCATCGGGTGCCATGCCAGTAAAAAAAAACTCCTGCCATTTTACATATACAACATAGATTTAACTGTCTGCACTAATATGTATCCATACACATAGACACAACATCCTCAAACTTCTGAGTAGTGATAGTCATCATTGAATTCTACTTCACTCCTTTTATTTATACTGCAATGAAGTTCCACATTTCTGGCTCGGATCTCCAAAGTAGGATTCTTCAGAAATGCAGTGCATATCTGTTTTCTGAGTCCTTCATCACAGTGTGGGATTGCCTGGGGACTTCAAGCCATGATGTCCCGTTTTATAACGATAGCTGCTGTATTCCAGTAAGTCTCCGTTAGCTAACACATTGAGAAAATTTAGGACATTTAAACAGCTTTTCAGCAGTTAGGTGAATGATTGTGATTGAGGCAAGAGGGAGAAGTGAGTCAGATGGCGGGGTGGGTAGGGTGCCAGCAGGATAGGGTGCTAGGTGGTGAGGTCAGCTTAAGTTGGGTGAGGGGAGTGTAGTCAGAGTGCTGGTGGGGTCGGAGGACTGCTTAGTAC
The DNA here is from genome assembly GCF_021869965.1 of Rhincodon typus. Classification (NCBI taxonomy): domain Eukaryota; kingdom Metazoa; phylum Chordata; class Chondrichthyes; order Orectolobiformes; family Rhincodontidae; genus Rhincodon; species Rhincodon typus. The sequence continues at coordinate 48,536,117 of NC_063338.1, forward strand.
TTAACTGCAGGTAGCCAGCCTCTGGGGTTGCACTCAGGGAGAGGCAGGGCCATCAGCCCATGTCTAAAGTCGAAAGGCAGCAGTTCTGAGTGGGGTAAAAGGGGGACAATGATCAGTCATGGTGTATCATCACAGTAAGTCAAGGGGCACACTGGATTCCAGTTCAGGGGTTGGCCACAGTCAGTCAGTCTACCAGAGTCTGGGGATCTGTGTCTTTGCTGTCCAGGCGACATTGTCAAATGCAACCAGCCCAGGCATCACAGGTTGGGTGCTGTGGAGACATCAATAAGGGGCTAGGTTGTTCTCAGTCAGGGCTGTCCTCGCAAATCAGTTCGATGGGGGTGGGCCATGTTCAGTCATAGGGGTTTGGGCATTATTTGTCAAGGGCTTATTGGGGCAGTCCATGAAGTGCTGTGGAAAGTAGGTAATTCAAGTCTGGTTGAATTGATTGCACTTTAGACTGGATTGCTGAGGGAATGAATACAGTGAAAAGGGGCAGTTCAAGATAGAAAGATGGGATCTTAGAGTATAGGAACAAACGATAGCTCCTGTATATATATGTGTATGGGGGGGGGGAGAGAAGAGGCTCACAATCGTGAGCATTCTTGCCTTCACGTGAGGATAATTCATAGGGAGTTACAAGAGCACTGAAATCCAAAAAGCCTTGTGCTCTGGGTGAATTGGAAACATTAATGGTTTTATTAAGAGGCTTGACAGAAACAGAGGGAGGCTGAAAGGTTATCAGAGACACTAGGACAATAACACAAAAGGGAGCGTGAAGGATGGGGGATTATCCTGCATTGTAGCAGAAGTCTACAAGTCACTCTCAAGGACTCAAAGTGGAAACTTTGCCATGTTCGATCCAAAGTTAACTGCTCAATAACAAGCCAAAATGGCTGCCACCATGTGGGAAGTGGGTGGAGTAAGTTATTGCTTTGTTCTTTGTAGACGAGTAAAATTCTCTGAATTTGAGGTCATGCTAGGGGCAATTACATAAATCATGCATCCACTGATTCAGTAAGACCGCTCATTCGGCATCAAATTGCATCTCATTGGCAAACCATGCATTGTCTAAGACTGAACGTTATAAATTATGACCACAAACAATCAGGAACTCTACACTGTGCACAGTAATTGCTTCTTTCTCATGTCAGCTAAACAAATATGATCAAACAAAGTCACTTAAAGTATTACTTGGACTTGGCATTCCTGAAACACATTCCATAACGATCACTGCAAAACAATGCCTCAGAATTTCCGCATTCGCATACTGCACGTGGTCTGTAATGTTCAAAGGTGTCTTCTATGGGCGACAGAGGTGGTGAGGGGGAGAAAGACAGCTATTTAGTCTGCTTACTGCCAGATTTCAACTCTGCCAATAAAGTATGACAGCTTTTGTTGTGCAACACACATTTGCACAAGGTTACTTAATTCAGGCCTCCTCACTGAGGCATGACAAAGATCTAATTATCAAGCAAAAAACTGAAAGAACTGTGGATGCTGTAAATCAGGAACAAAAGCAGAAGTTGCTGGAAAAGCTCAGCAGGTCTGGCAGCGTCTGTGAAGAAAGAAATCAGAGTTAACGTTTCAGGTCTGGGTTCTGAGGAAGGGTCGCCGGACCCGAAATATTAACTCTGATTTTTTTCTTCTAATTATCGAGCCCCTCTGCCACATGACACACAACACTTGGCTTTGTTGTGCTTGATGTGAGGGCTTAGGAGTACCATTAAAGAAATACAACTTCCTTCCTGACATTTTACCCCATTGCCATTTTTGACAGCTCTCCCAAAACAATGCAAGGCTAAGATTAAGGATGCTCTGGGCCGTCAGCACTAAACTGTGTTATCTGTCAGAGAAGGACTTGTGCTCAGTAGGACTGGGTGGTAAGCCAGCCCCAGAGCTACAGCTGCCCTGAATTTTTACATCAGTGACCCATCATGACTTGGATGACATCTTAAATCATAAACCCACAAAATGCACCCAGGATACTATTATTGCCATTTTCTCCAGATCTCAGGAATTCATATCTTTCCTCCACGGCAATGATAGTCAAGCAGTCTGGGCAGTGGGATTCTTGGCCATTATTAACTCCCCTGGGTTCTAGGTGCTACAGCATATAGCCACGTTGTTTTTAGAGTGGCTTGTCACCAATTTGCTTTCAATTCGGTGTATCGACTGCCTCTGGCAAACTAGCCTACTGTTTCTCTGACACTCTGTGCATTTTGACCAGTCGTCAATGGCTAAAATCATGGGATTGTCATCTGCCTGGTGCCTGGACTCTGGAACTCTTGAGGGTTGCCAGAGGCCTGGAGTGTTTCTTCCTTGACCAGCAGCAGAGTTGTGGCAGTGATGTGCTCACCAGAATGTGTCCTGAATCTACTTCAGATAGAGAATGCATCAGAGGTGAAAGGGTCTGAACTGGCGGAGGAAGTAGGTGAAAGTCTTGCCAGTATATCCCCAAGGCTTTACTAGCTTCTTCCTCAGAGGTGGAGGCAGAGCTGTAGGGAACTTGTGGTGACCCCTTCTTAGCTGAGATTTGCTGGGTGCCTTTAGTTGTCTAACAGAGATAAAAGCTGATGCAGGTTAAGCATGAACTAGTATTGGTGGTAATGGGACAGCAATTCAACACAATGAAGGATATTAGGTCAGTTGCACATGGAGATCTCCCCATTTACAAAGAGTATGGCAAAACCTTTTCTTTATATTGCGCGAGGAGCCTTATGTCCAACAGCTCTCCTCCTTCTGCTGCTGGTCTTGGCCTTCTCAGCCCAGTGGTCAGCTATTTTTATTCAAAAGACAAAGGCAGCGATTGAGTACAATCTAAGTGGTTGAAAGAGAAGTTATTAGTGATGTATGAGCAGGAGAGATGATAAGGCGCTCCCAGTGAGTAGGTAGGATGTGCAGAGGGCAGGAAGGGCGAGTAGTTTTTAAGGATGGGATGATTAAGATCTTTGAGTGGATGTGATACAATACTGAGAGCTGTAGTCCATGAGCATTAGTAGAAGGAGTGTGGTGGCCCTGAGAATGTGAGATAGCAGAGAGAAGATGATGACAGTTATCCTTGTGGAGTGCTGAAGATTATTAAATGACTGCCTGCGCTCAGTAGCGGCCTCTTGGCTGCTAAAACAGGAACAGATTGCTAACTTGGCCAAACAGCAAGGAATGCTGGGTACATTGGCCAAGTAAAACACTGAAGGCACAAAACCCACATACCAGACACAGTGCAAACACAGCAGACAGGTGCCAATGACATTAGCGTAATGTAAAAGGCAACAGTTATTCTGGACAGACATATCCCCAGTAACGTATCCACCAAACAAAGGAGGGCTCAGACAGAAAAGGCACCAGGTCTTGATACACAAAGGAACTCACAATAGCATGCCATCCAAATGATTGACTGTTTCAAACTGTTGAGTGTATCTCCCTGATTGGCCAGAACTATGGAAAGTTCCAGAAAACTATCTAAAAGGTATAAAAACAGGGTTCACCTGCAGACCTCTCTCTTGGAACCGCTCTTGAAATCATCTGAGAGCTCCTGAGAAGACCAGCATGGCAAGAGGCAGAGACCAGCTGATCATCCACAGAGAGAGAAGAAAGCAGCTTCACAGACTCAGAGACTGAGCCAGAGAGAGTGCAACTGCATAAACCTACAAGAGATTCAGGAAGTATTGTAAACTTAAGGGGCCAAATAGTACTAAAGATTAGTTTAGTATTAAAGATTATTGTAAGTTTGATCCTATTGAAGTTGGGATTGTTTTTCGTTGATACAGGCTTGTGTTCGTATTGATTTGACCACTTTGGCATTGTGGGACACCTGGGCAAATTTGTTCATATCTTTCTGGTCTGAGTTGTCTAAATTGTTTGAAGGAGAGACCAGACTGCTGGCCGTTACGTTTCACCCAGGATGCTGCACTAAACCCAGGCCACTATCTCACTCTAGGCATGACCTCTGGATACAGCTCTTTCCTCCTCTCCACCATCACTTCGACCAGAACCTCCAGATCCCTGTCAGCAAACAAAGCGGCTAACCTGCCTATCTGGGTCATTTCTTTGGGGATAATGGTGTATGTCCACAGGGTGAAGGGCCGGCAGTGTTTGAAGTGGTGTGCCACTGGGCTTTAAATATGATGCCAACATGGTGAACAGCAGTGGTCTCTGCAGTGGCAAGCTCTTCACTTATCCTGACACATGATTGTATAAGACGGGCACCATACAGCCCCATGTATAGTTAGTGAGGTGAAGAGCAGAAGTTTAGGTAGGTAAGGTGTGATTGGTACTTGTAGATCATTCCTCACGTTGATCATGGGCGAGATGGAGGTCATTCAGAACAGGCACCAAGATAAACCCATCAAGGTGACCAAAGTTTTATTGAAGATTTAGTAGGTCTTAAGAGACATGGTAAAGGAGGAGAGGTGAAATAAAGACAGGTACTCAATGAATACTGCCTATAATAATTAAAGTAAATAAGTGACAACAAGGTGCAGGGCTGGATGAACACAGCAGGCCAAGCAGCATCATAGGAGCAAAGTAAATAAGTGTTTGTTTCTGTCTCCTCTCTCTACCCAGTACACAAAGACACACACTCGTATATCTCATTCAGAAGAGGTAGCAGATATTGTGGAAAGAGTGAAAAATCACTGCAACTATTAGTATGCTGTGAAGTACAAGTCCATTCGTTTTGATTATATGTAGCTTAATGCCATTTACTTGCCATTGCTCCAGATCCTTTATTACTATCACATCAAAAATTCAACTCAAAGCACATGAGTGCTAGATCTGTAACTAACTGAACATACTGCAGCCCCCATGTGGCAACAAAACTTAAATATGGATTAAACTACCACCGCCGTTATACAAAACCAATCAATAAACATATTATGCCACTAAGAAATAGCTGCAAAGGAGGAAAAAGACTGACTCTTTTGTCCCATCATGCCCACTCCAAAAAACAAGTGTTGCCCGAGAAAATACTCAACTAATAATTTTGAATTCTTGTGGTAATTAGAGGCTTCATCAGTGGAATTTGGATAACGCAAAAACAGAAATTTATTTTCGGGTTTGTTCAACTTGTTTAGCCTTCTGAGGTTGGAGTGCAAATTAAACGGATACCAGAAAATACATTTTTGATTCATTCAAAACTAGAAGTGAAGAATTATCTTTAAATGTGATAGCAGGATAAGCTTTATCTTACGTACTGTTTACACATAGAAAATAAATTTCACAGAACTTTAGACACTTACACTATAACACAATATACAAAAATATGGAGATAAAGAATGTAAAAAAAAAACACTCAAATTAACAACCACAGAAATCTGAAGAGAATATAGTTCATATAGAACATAATTTATACCATATACTTATGTCACAATCTATTATTTGATCTTTATCACAAAGGTAACAGAAAGGATAATCAACAAGTTAAACAATTTATAACAGAAGTACTTTGGTACACAGACTGAAAATAGAATGAAAACAGGTAATGTATGTGGAGTTTCTGCATGCACAATATGTTGGTATTCCAAAACAGCTTTTGATCTGTAAGATTTTATTTGTAATAAGATCGCTTGAATTCGTATAAGTTGTAATTTTATTAAAGTAGATCCTCATTTTCTGGTGTTAAACGCATTCTAAAATCATCCTTGTGGCATGCCTGGACTTCCTGTGTCGACTGAATTTGAAAAAATATTAGAGATAGTATTCTAGTATATCTGTATATACCACAGGTAACTGCAGATATCTGTTTCCTTTTCATTTTAGAAATAGTCTTTTTTTAAAAAAAATCAGACTTTTAAACTGTTCATATCAATGCGAAAAGTTACATTTCAAACACCCAAATATCTTCTCTCCCTCTGAAAAGAAACATTCATGGCACTAGGCAAAAGAGTTATCAATTCCCACTCAAACACAGATTTAAAGCCGCTCTAGAATACCTTGATCAAAGACATTGGTAAATTACTAATTACTTCAAGGGAAACTATTTCATCTTACCTGAGCAGAAATCCTGAATTCACCATATTCCTTCATAAGATCCTGAGTTTCTTCAGTAGTTTCCCCAGCAGAAGTATGGGTGGAGAGGTAATATTCGCCTGTTTCTTGGATCCAGTCCAAAGCCTGTTGGGTGTACAGGGATTAACAATAAAGTAAATGTTCCACCTAAAATAGCAAAAGTTTTTTCCTCAAATTCAGTAGCATCAGTTTATTTCAGTCCTCCTCCCGTTATTCATTACATCATAAGATAAAGCCAGAGCTTCACAAAAAAAAAGAAATCACATAGGACACAACTCTCTATGTGAAGTATTGTATTAAACTGCGAGTCTTACAGCAAGTCTTTGCCTCCTCCCCAGAGGTGGTAATTAAATCTTTGGAGAAAGAAATGAAAACGAAGTACAAAAGCTTACTATGCTGTTTCTACTGCTTTATTCCCGATGCACACTGAGAGAACATGTATTAAAACTTTGTATTCCCTGCCATGATTTCCGTCTATAACCCTTAGGTAGTATAATTAATAGGAGCTCCTTTGATAGATCCTATATTCGTCATAACTTTGTTTTTTTTAAACAGATATATGCATTAACTTCAAAGAATGCAAAAACCTTACCAAGGCTTCAAGTTAACAGTCAACAAAGGATTGTGTAAGTAACACATACCTGTTTAGCACTTCTTTCAAACACCACATACTGCTGACATTGGTCTAGTCTTCTCTTTTTCATTGTCCAGAAATGAAGAACTCTGTTCTCTCTCTGAAGTAGCTCACTCAGAATAGCTGCAAATCAAAATGGTACCATCACTTCCTTGAATTCTGACAGCATTTGAGGCTATTTTACCAATATTAATTTCCACTAAATGCTTTCATTCACTTAGAATGACAAAATAAGATTTAATTACACTGCAGTCAAACATGAATTATCAACATCACGAAGCTCAAAGGTAGAAGACAAATATAAGCTTGGATTAGAACTCAAAAAATGTTTATGCAGAAGTGCTACAGGATAAACCAATAAAAATTCATTTAAATATACCCTCCTGGATGACAACTTCAATCGGGGAGTTTTAAACAACAGAAATCTAATTTTGTTAGGATTACATGCAATAAAATGTAGTTCAAAGAAAATGAAATCAACAACCAGAACCAGAAAACAAAACAGAATCTAACTATTGGACAGCAATCTAAAGTGACAAAATATTCCTTTAACTAACAAGCTGCTAAACAAAAATGAACATCATTAATTTTCTGAGTAACAACAGTGGATGATATCTGAACCACTCATCTTTTCCAGAGCCAGACCCACCTTTTACTTGCTGCTCAGGGCCTCTTGTATGAGCAGCCACACCAGGCATACTCACATTGTTCCTATGAATGTACTTCAAAAATACCTCAGCATTCCTGCGTGCCAGAGTGCAGGCCTATAAACACACACAATAAGCAGGTTATTTCTGACAGCTCGTCAGAAGTTAAGTTCCCCTTGAACTGATCACACCAATTACTGTTCATTCTGTGTTTTCCATACATAGCATAGAAGGAGTGATTTACAAGGCAAGGAAATGGCAGTTGCCCTTCACTTTCTGAAGGCCCATCTGATGCCATGTTCAGGGCAGCCTTTAAATGGGTGTCCATCACTGCAGTCTGAAACAGGCAGCAGACTACTTCCAAATAGCAGTCATGGTCTAAGCCAGCTGTAAGAAACCTTCAGTAATTTTCAAGTGAAAATGGCTGGAGCTTGTGTCACAGATGCTCTGCCCATTTGGACCAGGCAGTGAGTAGCCTAACAAGGGACGATTAAAAAAACACTCTGGAACAGTTTCAGGTTGCAATTTTGAGGAAGCACACATCTTGAACCGATAAATATATTGCAACCTGCTGCTGGTAATTGAGCAAGCTTCATCCCATCTTCCCATTTCATTCTCCAATCCACCCCCTCCACACTACAACATTTTAGTGTTAATTTTTAAGTTGGTTCACCCAGGGAGTCCCAGTATATTCCACTCCCCAGTCTGGTGAGCTGCCCACTAGTGGCCAATGAGCACTGGGCAGCACACTGACTGTATTCAAGGTCTGAGCCTGAGAAGTATTCAAGTTTTTCACACAGTCGACGAGCAGTGATGTGACAGATGCCCAGCAAAATTACAATCGCTTTGGGTGAAACAACAACAGTTAGTACTTATGCAACCCTTTAATGTAATAAACACCCTAAGGGAATGGAGATTTCAAGTGGGGTCAGTTTGGTGCACCATGAGTCATTAACCGTCAATATCTTTCTAAAAGTGGTAGCTAGTATTTAACTGTTCCCGTTTACTAGGCTAAGAATTAAGTTAAGGTAAAAAGTGAAGCAAGGCAGTCTGCAATGTGATGATAGGTTGAAAAAGCTCAATTCAAAGTTTTCAAAAGCCCCGCCAACCAATTCCTGATTGAACAAAAAAAAACTTTCCTCCTGCCCTCTCTCTAGGTTATGTCTAGCACTTGCCCTCACAGCTTGTTGCTGCTCTGCCAATCCTTGGACATCCGCTATCGCTCCTGACTCATGTTAGATCCTGGCCCTTGACTTCTGTCTTGCCTTCCCCATTCTTCCAGTCTGCCCATTTAGTTCCATTAAGGCCTGCTGAAAGTGAAACACTCAAAAGAATTGATACAGCTCAGGTCCTACTGAAATTACATCTCCCCTTAATGGTAACCAATCTATCAACAAACAGATAGTGCTTGTATTCAAAAGTTTGGCAGTAGCCAGACGTATGGACAATAGTAATGTTTTTCAGTGGCTTTAAAAAATGAAAACGTAAACATCTTTTCAAATCTATTTTATAATAGAATTGATGATAAACCTATTCTAACCAGAATTTGAATCCAATTCCCTGAAATTGCTTCATTTTTAAATATGCGTTTATGCCTTTATTATTTAGGTTTCCACTCACTCCTTTCCAGACCCCAACAATGTGAGCAACCTTTGTTGATTGTTTGACTAAGAGTTAAAGAGAAATAGAGCAGAATAAAAACACATGGACTGAGCCAAAGAAATAGGATTCAAAACTATAAGTGTAAACTTTACACATGTGCAGACCCAGTGTGCATAAATTTCAATTTATCAAATTTTAAAACTCTATTTTAAAGAATGTGAGAAACAAATACAGTGACAAGGAATTGAGAGATACCTACAGGAAGATACAAGAAGGATGAGATGCAAGATAGGAGAGAGAGATAATCTTCAGTAAAAATAAAATGATAAATGGAAAGGCATCATCAAACATAAAAATGCAAGAAAAGATTTTGATTAGAAAGCATCAGAGGAGTTAGAAGAGGTAAAATGTTTACTATAGTTTTGTACAAGGTTTTTACATATCAATAAAATGGAAATGAAATTAAGGTAATAATTAAATAGTCAGTAGTTGTTTATTTTTGATTAATTCAACTAGAAACATTTAAAGACAATAACTGCTGAGTTTAATTAATTGCGATGTTGCATTGCAGGGTTCTGAACATTAAGGGGGTAATTTTCCAAGAATATACTGATGGGAAGAAACCTCATCAGCATCCCAAATCAATAAACTTATAATATCCTATTGAACCACCACATTATTTAGCCATAAGGGGAATCAGAATCCAAACTGAGAAGCATGTTTTATTAATGAGCAATATAATTAAAATAATTAATTGTCTTATTAAATCCTTTCATGTTTAATGATAAGTGCAGTGAAAATGTTTCCACTTGTGTGGGAAAGCAAAGCTAGAGGACTTAAATGTACAAAACTCACTAATGAATCCAATAGGGAATTCAGGACAAAACCTCTTTACGTAGATAGACTAAGTGTGATTAGAATATGAATCTCATGGCTACAAGGAGTAGTTTGAGGTGAATAACAGAGATCTATTTAAGGGGAGGTTAGATAACCACCTCAGGGAGAAAGAATTAACAGGCTATGGTGATTGGGTTAGACAAAGGGCAGTGGAATAAGATTCATGTGGATCATAAAACCCAGAATGGACCACTGGAACAAATGGTCTATATTGTACATTTTTTTGTAATATTTACTTCTAAGTAAGTTAAAGCAATGATAAAAAAAAACAGAACTATCAGCAGCTGACCATTTCATTTGGGGAGTTTACAGGTTTATTATTAGAGGAAATTGGAAAATGTCCCACCCTTGCAATAGGTTTTAACAGTGAGGCACATTTGTAAGGTGAAATACAGGGATTTACTTTATCTTAAAGTCTCCTGAAGAAAATACAGTGGTGATGCCTTTAATAGAATTAATGGAAGAATTATCAAGTATTTCATGCACTGTTTAGTCCACTTCAGCTGAGGGCTTTATTTTGTTTGAACAGAATTTACAGCACATTACTTCTACTGTGGCCACTAGAGTGCTTTAAAAAGGGCTTGAAATTCTTGAAGCCAAAGTATGTTGAAAGGCTGAATACTGTTGGGAGCGGAGAATACCAGAAAGGGTATGCCACAGGCAGAGAAAGCAAGCAGCAGAATTTCAGGTGCACTAAGATTCTGCTGGGAGCTGGCATGTAATACAATGAGGCTTCAGGAATGGTCCCATAAGTTTCCATGAGAAACGTAATCATTTCTGGAGGGGATTAATTTTTAAATACTTGAATTCTTCACTGACAGCAGTAAAAATTCAAATAAGAGACAGCATGTCCTCATTAACCGAACTCCCTGCCAATGGAATGGCTTGACGCCAGCAAATGTGGGCTGGCACTTTGATGCAACCTCCAGCAGGCACTTTGCATTGTTTAGAGGCTCAGGTCTGGAGCTGGGAGGTACAGGCTTCCAATCTGGGACTCGTGTTGGCACAGCAGGCCCTCAGGAAATCCAGACCATTATTTTTTAAGCAGACTGAGAAAGGTAAAATACCTTAAGAAAGGCCTCCTTTTGCTCCAAATGCTTGCTTATTAGTGGTGTCACATGGTCAGTGTCAGCATTTGGCCCCAGTTTATCTTGACCTCTACACCAGTCTTCATCCCTCCTGTATTCTTGTTCCAGACTCTCAAGGACACTGCATACCTGACAATAGGGAACAATCATTAGAGCAGACAGTTCAACACACACAGCTTCCAAGATTGAGCAATTATACAGTCATGGACCACCACATGGTCTTGACTCAGGAATAACACTCTCACCTCTAAACCACAAGATTAAGGATCTCAATCCGAGAGCACATAATTTAGACTAATACTTCAGCATAATGATCAGGGGACAGCTGCACCAGAAGTAGTGCTTTTTTTTTAAAATAGGAAATGCTTTCCTGCTGAGATTGATGAAAAATACTTAATGTCATTATTTCTAGTGGAAAAACAGAACTACTAATGTCCTGGAGAAGACATATGTCTATCAGGATCTGGTGGATGGATTGCAACTTGTGACAAAATACTACAAAGAGTTTGGGGGAGTTGACACTGGAAATTGACATAAATATCTCTGCCTCATTTTGTTGCCAAATGACTAATTATCTCAATTATACTCTGAAATGATACCAATAATGCATGGAATTTATAAACCAGTGCTTGTCTGTCAAATACGACTTAAGTAAATTTGTGAACACAAAGTACAAGACTCATTCAAATGGAAACTAATTGTAATGCAGCATTTGTCAACAAATTAGTGAAAAACATTAATTTTTTTCTGCTGTATTTCAGAATTTCAGCATTAGCACTTTAAATATATACATATCATGGCTAGATAAAACGCACGCTTGAATTTTATACCTGTTCAGATGTCTTATAGAAAGCCACAGATGCATTAACCAGTTTGAGTCTGTCCTCCATCTTCAGCATAAGCTGTTGCCAGTGAAGTGCTACTTTCTCAGCACATTCTCTGATGGCATCTGAGTCATAGTGGCCAGCTTGTAGCATGGTCTCAGCCTTCTGCTGTACTTGAAGGGCACTTTGGTGGGTTTTCTGTAAAGAAGTGGCATGAAAGAGGGACTATGTGTAGGGAGGAAAGAGAGGTTTGCATAGAAATGCCAGACAGATGGTAAAAGGGATTAGGTGTGAGTAATGAGATGTGGGAAAGTTAAACATTTTTAAAGATTTGCAATGAATTGTTAATTCCAATAACCAACAACAGTAGAGAGGGACAATATTATTTTAAGGGACGTAACAAAATTTGCACTCTTGACATACTTTGATATTACTAGTTAGGGTTTGATTTGTGTTTAAAAGCATTAAGTTTAAAAGTGAGGTCAGCAGGAACGTAGGTGAATCCATAATTAATTTTGCTTTTCATCTGTGCACTATATGGAGAAGGAGAAATATGAATGATCCAATATTCACGTGGATTATAGCCAATTTGATTGGTACATGGAAAAGTAGTGGATCAAGTGACAATATTTTGGCAACATTTTCCTCATCTCCAGTGTTTTCAACAGTCAAAATAAAAAAAAACAAAGGGGATAATTCCACCCTGTTTGGCCTGATAAGTGGTAGTGGGTAACTTATTTGCTGTAGGTTTTATTAAAAAAACAGTCAGGTGTATACTATCTCAGCATGGACCTGCCATCTTGTCAGTGGAGATACAATATAACAAAAGTGCCCTGTGAGATGCCCAAAATACCTCTCAGTTCTCTCTTTGTTTGCCTCCATTTTCTGTCAAACTCAAACCCACATAAAAATAGAACCTTGGAACAAGGTGTGGTTTTGTTCTGCAAGCGAATAAGTTGCAGAAGTCCTAATCAAATAGCGCTTGCCTACAAAATAAGTGAAAAAGAAATCAAAACCTCCTTATCAAAGCCCTTTGTTAAACCAGTTTATGAAAAAAATGTTAATGGAGCATAGATTAACAAATTGGCAGATATATAACAAGAGATGATGATTTAGGATAATATTCCAGGCACTTCATTGTTTCTTTTTGGATTAATCAATTGCCAATATCAATGTATCATTAAAAAAGAGAGGGAGAGGAGAAAAAAAGAAATTATAGACCTATTAATCTAACCTTGTATGTGGGGAGGTGACTAGAATCTTTCATTATGGACAGAGCACATGATAAATAAGTAGTAGTTTAATTTTTTGAGACAACCACAAAAAAAGTGGTAGATATGGGAATGTCTTTACATGTTACTTACATGGACTGAGAGCAGCTGGTCACTGCACATTAGTACCCATAACAAAATGTTGTCCAGGGCATTTCACACCAGAATTATGCACACATACCTCAGTTGCTATTTTGAAATCTTAACCAGTATTTGTAGCACCAGAACTGGGTTTCAAATAGCTAACTACTACAACCCTAAACTAGAACCTTTGTGTGAAGATGTGCCTTCTGATATCGCCCCTGAACTGTCAGTCTAATTTTAAGACTATGTCCCATCCTAGCAAATTCTGTGACCATTTTAAATAACTCAGCATCTTAGGTTCAGTAGGATAATCCCCATTGTGGAAGGATTGCCTTACAAGCAAAGGCTAAACAGGTTGGGACTCCACTCACTGGAGTTTAGAAGAATGAGAGGCGATCTCTCTGAGACTCATTGGATTCTTTGTGCGATTTACAGGGTGAAGCGGATGTTTCCCTTCATGGGACAGTCTAGGACTAGAGGGCATTGTTTCAGGATAAAGGGATGCCAATTTACCAGAGATGAACAGGAATTTCTTCTCTCAGGCAGTTGAGAGTCTTTGAAACTCCTTGCCATACACAGCTGTGGGGGCAGAGTCCTTGTTTCAGTTAAACACTGAGATAGATGGATCCTTGATCAGTAGGGAAAATGCAGGAAAATATATACGAGGAATGTTGGATCAGCCATGATCTTATGAATGGTGGAGCAGACTTGAGGGGCTGAATGGCCAACTCCTGTTCTTATTTCTTATGGTCTTAAGCTGCTTAATTAGATCACCCCTCAATCTTCCATTTTCAAAAGAATATGAGCCTATTCATTGCAATCAATTCTTATAAGAGAATCCTTTCAGGCTTAATCATTCTGGAGAAATTCCATTCTCCTCCACGGTCAAATAACCTTCATGAGGTGTGATGCCCAGATCTGAACACAGTGCTATAAAAAGGGTCTAACCAGAGTCCCACACAATTGTAAAATGAACTTTTACCCGAATGAACAACCAAGACAGCAAACATGGCCCTTGACATGCAATTCTTCAGGACAGTGCCTTGCACACTATGGAATGGAAATGAAGAAAACAGAAATACAAAGATGACCTATTGTAATTAGTTACTGGAGTACTGAAACGGGAGAAGCAGGGGAAACAGCAGTTCCTCACATAGAATTTTCACTTGGAACACGGTATGAAAATGCAAGAAGAAGATACCGTTTTTACAATGCAAGATTTTTTAAATCATTGCCTTAAAATGGCTTTTGTTGAAAATTTGTTGGAAATAACCTGGAATAAGTCATGTGAGTTTAGCTAATAAGAAGGAAGGTCGATATTTTAATAAATTCAGTATGCTGCATTCATTGTATGATGCATCAGTTTTACTGGAGAAATGGGTTGTTCGACCTTATGGCTTATTTTTATTACATTCTATTTGATGCATTAGAACCTTTTTATAGCTTGGGATATCATTTTTATAAGTTAGATAAATGCAATTCATTACAAATCTTCTTTATTACTTTCGCAAGTCATTTCCTCTGAGCTCCAACGTGATAACTCAGCTAGAGCTGCAGTACAAAATGCTGCTTCGACATGTAAATGGAGTTTGTATCACACTTCTGGCCATGTTCCACAAGTATGTCAGAAGCAGCTCGGAGGAAATGATCTTCCATTTAGTCACATCACATGCTGATTTATTACTTTTAAGAAGTTTTTTGGATCATTCATATGTCTTTGCCAATTCATCTGGGTTTCACTCTCTAAGGCACAGTAAATCTTTATTGTGTTACAATATAAAGCAAGTGGAAAAAAATGTGCTAAGTCAGAGATACATCTGGTGCTGTTTGTTAGTCTTTATAGAACGTGAGAGGTAAATCCATTTGACACATTGGAGCACAAAACCTCCAATTTAAATCCCAATGCAAAACTAAGTATTACCTCTATGGCCAGCTGAAATTGCTCATGTTCTCGCTGAAGCTGTTCTGCCTCCGATAGGGAGCTGGCATTAACAAGGCTTGCATTGAGCATAGACTCTCCATTTCGTATCCAGCCTAATACCTGCAGGAGAAAAACAGAAGTTCAATATGGTATCCTCTTAAAGCATTCTCACCATACTGTATTCCTTTTTAATTGGTTAAAGATGAATAGCTCCCAGGAGTACAAAGATGTGAAATTCAGTCTTTTACAATCCTGCCTCCACAGTGCATGCACCATGGTCAGTAACAATCCCTGAGGGGATCAAAGACAGATGTTTCAACCATTCTTTCGTTGAGAAGAAAAGGAAGAGGACAAAGTTGTTGAATTGTCAGGATTACTCTTTGTCCAGAAATAACATACAGACTCCCAGGACTGTTACTATATTATATAGAGTGATTCAACTCAGTCACTGTAAGCACAAAATCTATGTCTAAAGCAAAACACCACTGCTAGTTCAGCATTTATCCATATTATTAGGGATTACCAACATAATCTTCACATTTGTGATCTTAGCCCTACTTTAAATTTTATAAGTATCGGGAGAAACAGAAACATTCAGTTAATTATTTCCGTATAATCATCAGATATAATTAATTATTTTCTGTGAATACCATGTTATGACATGCATGGACATTACTCTCAATTAGAAATTTTTGTGGGACTCAAACAAAACACTGACTCTTGCATAACACCATCATTATTTGAGACAACATTGCTCAGCATTCAACCATCAAAGATATAAATGACTGAAGACAGTAATCCTGAGAAATTTGATTCCACAAGGGGTAGCAGACAAGGAAGTACTTCCCACTAGTTAAGTAACATCAAGCCTTTTGGAATTATTTCCCATTCATCATACTCATTGCCTTCATCACACAATGTCACACAGCATTAAGAATCTTCTACACTTAATTTATTTAACACATATTGGCCAGCTACTTCTCAATTTCAAAATACAAGTCATTTATTTCAGCAGTGATACAGTGACTTCTCCCAAGTTTGTTTTGAGCTTTAGTCACTATTTGTTTACTCCCATTCAGTGTCATTCACAATTTCAAGGCAATCTAACTGAAATGTGTGGCCGCATCTAAATCATTTTGCAACTAAATTGATGAACAATATTAACTACGAAATTTTCTTCTGAGATTAATCTTACTCTTATTTTTGTTCACAATCTAAAAAAGGTACAGGGATACAAGGAAGAAATTTTAAAAAATCTAAAGTTTACTAAACAAGGTATTACAAAGGTGTGCAATGTTGTTCATTGGAGTTGGTAAAATAAATTGTATTTATTCTCACTCGTCATGGGAGTAGGCGCTAATTGTACATTATGCTCATTATTTATTAATTATGTTTAATTGTATGTAGGCAGTGCAAATTTATTGGTAATTCACACATGAAACTACAGTTTCTGAGTTAGGAGGTACATGCTTGAAATGCATATCCCTGTTGCTTATTAAAGAGCATATTAACATAGATTCCAGTTCTAGCTATCACTAATTGGCTCCTTGGAATATAACAAAGTATGCCCACTCAGCCAGCAGTTAAATGTTGAAAATAATCTATGAAGCAAGGAAATTAATACTTGTAAAAGTGGTTTTCTTGGGTGTGTGATGCTAGATCAGGAGTGAAGGGATTACAAAATTCTTTTTCTAAACCTTTGCTGAAAGTTATGCATTTTCCACTAGTTTATTTTTTCTCTTTCTCTTATTTTGTGTAAATTGATAACTGATTCATCCCACACCAATAAAGATTGGGGACCCATATTCTTGCCTGCCAGTGTGATTGAAGAATAATGCACGGTTAGGTTATGGGAACGGGATTTTGATTAAAAAAAGGACTCTGCCTTCCAGTTTTAAATGAAAAATTGTAATGATTCTAAATACAGATTTCACTTTATACATAATTTTCTCCATTACCTGTTTAACTTCTGCCTGTAGGTGACGAAGCTGTAAACATTGCTCTAGACGCTTTTGTGTCTGGTCAGCATTCAGCTCGAGCTCCTGTTGTTTATCATGAAGAAACTCCAGCAGCTCTTGCACTTGTGTTCCTAGATCCATGTCTTTATCACATGTTAGTTCAATTCCTGATTAAAATAAGCACATTTCATAGCTTATTTGTAAACCTATGCCCTGTTCACACTTCTCAGCAGCTGAATTCTACCCATTATTGTTAAAATGGAAAATCCTGTATTAGAATAGAACTCCCTACCTTCATTTAGAAATGTGAGATTCTGGAAAGATTCCATTGAAATGGAAAATAGGAAAAGTAAACCTATTACTAAAGAAAGGAGAGATGTAGAAAACAGGAAACTAAAGGCCAATTGTTAAATGACTGTTGTGGAGGATGTGTCAGAATAGATCAATAAGAAGGTTACAACTAGGCACTTGGAAAAAAATCAAGGTAACCATGAAGAACCAGCATGGTTTTGTGAAAGGCCTGTTTAATCAATTTATTGGAATTCTTTAAAGCAGTAACATGTGCTGTGGATGAAAGGGAGACAGTTGATGTACTGTACTGGATCTCCAGATGGCATTTCACAAGGTTCCACATAAAAGGTTACTGCACAAAGTAGGAGCTCCCGCTGGGCCTCCAACTTTGTACAACTTATATCAATGACTTTAATGAGGGGATTGAATGCATCGTGGCTAAATTTGCAGGTCACACAAAGATAAATAGATAAGCGTGTTGTGAAGATGACATAACAAGGACGTAGACCAATATAGATTGTTTAAGTGAGTGAGCAAAAATCTGGCTCTTGGAATATAATATGGGAAACGTGAAGTTGTTCCCTTTGACAGGAAGAATAAAAAAAGCAGAGTGTTACGCAAATGACTGCAGA
>NC_063338.1:48553984-48582988 GCF_021869965.1 Rhincodon typus
CCTGGAATGAATGTCTTACAAAGAAAGATTGGTCTGGGCTTTCTCCACTAGAGTTCAGAAGAGTGGGGACTCCAGGGTTATCAAAGGATAGATGAAAATGTGGAATTTGCAACACAAACAGATCATTATCAAAGGTTAGAACAGGCTTGAAAAACCAAATAGCTTACTTGTGCTCTTAATATGTATGTTTACATACTCAAGAACTATCACTTTGAAGTAATACTTACTATCCTCATTCCCACTACAAACAACAGAAGATAATGTCTTTAGGAAGAGAACTGCACAAGTAAAACATTGTGCTTTCTTAACAAATTAGATAATTTTGGTTAAAACTTGCTTTTGTAAATAAAACTAATGATATTCAAATATACTAGCAGCTATGTTTAGACTCGGTTTTCCTTTCATTAATTTCTATTCAACTGAAAATACATTTCTAGTTGGAAATGACAAGATGTCCCTGAAATACTTCTCTCGCATAGCACTATTGTGAAATTATGTGAGATTCATCAACAATTACAACACAGATAATAGTTAGCTGTTGTTTTTGAACTCCACTGAGCAAAAGTCTTTCTCCGGAGGTTAGTACATGTGGACGCAGCAGTTCCACATACAAATTTAAGGAGCAGACTCAATATGATATGTGGAGGTCCTACTAATCTCAATTCACAATGATTCTTTGAGACTGCCTCAATTATAGTTATATAGTTCCTGCTTTAAGGAATAAGCAACTTCTCAGTGCAATCAACAGTAAGTATGCCTTCACTGACTGCAACTACCAACATAACAACAATTCTATTGTGGGCCCTGGCACACCTACCTAGAAACAATGCAAAGAAGTGGTTAGGACCAGTGAGAATTAATTACAGAGCAGTGCCATCTACTGCAAGGCTACCGACTGGTTACATGCTCAAAAGACTGCCATTGCTAATGACTCACTGAGACCTTAAACCTGCTTCTAATGCTTTCTAGACACAAAATAATGCTGACTTACATGGATGATGTTAAGGAGTGACAAATAAGATCACTCTTCTTGCCACTCATCTTTTAAACATGACATCCATTTCAGAAATCATTAAATACATTAGAACAGAATAGAATATCCTTTATTGTCACTTGTACTCCAGTACATAAGTACAGGAGTACAGTGAAAAGTTTATACAATGGCTGCCTTTTAATGGCACCATCTTGGGTACAAGTACCGAGGTACAAATCTTACAGAGTAAAAATAAATATAATGTTGTTATACAAGAGGGTTGAAAGGTAAGGATTTACATTACAGTCCAGAAGGAGTACCAAACATCAACAGCTCAGCATGTGACACCAGGCCCAATCCAGCAACTGTCCTACATTCTAGGTGTTGTGCTATTAACTTAACTCCAAACCTGGTTCTGTGACTACTCCTTTCATTATGTGTTTGTGACTGCCATTTCTTATCATGATTTAGTTTCAGTCTCAGTAAAGCGTGTGGACAGATTTACCAAGGACTGTACAAATTGCCGGTCTCTTATTCTGTCACTTTTTAATTATCTACTTCATTTAAATTTCATCTCAACTTTACTTGAATTTCAATTTTTTGGTCGTGCCGTTTGGTTACTTCTCTATACCGCGAGTTATGAATGATGATCGGATTGCCAAACCCATGTGTAAATAGCATACAATTCTGGGAAATTTCATTTCATTTCTAGTTGTTTGTACCTAGAATGAACTGGTACTGGAATTTTATTTAAAAGGTTTGATTCACTCCATGATATATCAAGAAATAGCTGAAGGCACTGGATACTGAAAGGTTATGGGTTCTGACAAACTTTGCACTACAGTACTGAAGGCTTACACTCCAGAATTTGCCATGCCCCCAGCCAAGTTGTTTCATTACAGCCACAACACAACCATCTACCTGACAATGTGGAAAATTGTTCTTACACCGAGCGGTCTACAGGTGTTTAAAAAGAAGAAAGCCGCTCATCACGACCTCCTACATAAGGGATGGGCAATAAATGCTGGCTTGGCCAACAATACCTACATCCTCTGAACAAATGAAAAAGGGCCAGTCATAAGAGTCCAGCAATCTGTCCTCCAATATACTCCTCAGGTTGCCGAGGTGCATTCCTGTGGTGTGGCAGTGGTTGAATGGAACTATCCTCTCTCACAATGACAACATTCATCTTCCCACAACAGCTACTTTGACAGTGCCCATGCTTTTGCTTGTCCGTCTGCCCAACCTGTTCCCAGTCACATCAAAATGACGCAGCCCAACATCGGGCCTTTGACATCCAGAGCTGCTCAAGGTTATCCTCAGAGACCATCTTCAGTCTCTTCCAGCAGCATTTCAATTTCTTTTCCAATGGGTTTATCCAGGAATGTGTTCCATTCAGTGATTTCTTTCCGTCTCCTGACTAAAAAAAGGATGCATGAGCTGAGTAATGAAGTAACCTGCTGCCAGGCCTTTTATCCACAGGTTCACTGAAAGCCTGCTTGCTCAGTAATGGCACAACCACAGCACTGGAGGGATGAGCCTATTGCACAATGTTCCACATTAAATTATAGAAAAGAATGCAAGAAGTGGTAAAAAGAACTAAACTTCCACATTACCTGATGCTTGCACTTCCATGATATATTGGTGTAAATCTTGGCCCTGCTGAATGACATCAAATGTCATGTTGTTCATGGCCAGTTTGCGTTCTGTGTGTCGCTGCAGTCGCTGTTCAGCTAAAGTCAGGTCTTCTGTATTAAAATCATTCATTTGACGAAGCAGATCTTCATTCCAGGCATCTAACTCTGCTGTCACCTAATAAAGTTGCACACATATGGATAGGTGATGAAAAATGGGTGATAAAATGAGGCATTATGTTAAAGATGGATGTGAAAGTCCTAATTACCCTGATATATAGAGAAAGGGAAATAGCTTTATGTTCTGTAAGTAATCAAATCCATTTGAATGATTAAGCACTGCTTCTCCTTGTGTATAATTTCCTGCCTATGGGTATGTACTTTTATAATAAGGTGTAAATACATGTAAGAAAACCTGATTTTAAAAACAAGTTTAAAAAAACACAGCTGATATTGCTCATTAAATAAGTTTGTAAAGCTGCTAAACAAAAACAACTAAAGATTTCTGAAGAAGGGTCTAGGCCCGAAACGTCAGCCTTCCTGCTCCTCTGATGCTGCCTGGCCTGCTGTGGTCATCCAGCTCTAGACCTTGTTATCTCAGATTCTCCAGCATCTGCAGTTCCTACTATCTCTCTCCACAACTAAAGAACTCCTAGTTCTGAAGAATAGTCATTGGGCCCAAAATGTTAACTCTGCCTTCTCTCCACAGATGCTGCCAGACCTGCTGGGGTTTTCCAGCCATTTCTGTTTTTGTTTGTGAAGCTGTTGCATGCAGCCAATTCAGCACCAGCATAGAGACTGGTCACAGGAAAACATGTAAGTTACAACAAGGTCATTTAGTTCCATCAGACAGTGTCAGAACTTAGACTTGATGTGAGCAAATAACTTTAATAACACTTATCCAAGCTGTTCCAATTCCTTGTGAAATTTGTGCTGGCTAATAGTTTTTCTTTCCTTAGATATTTGCAATTCAAGGTTCCTGTTCTTAGTGCTAAGGATGGCTATTGGGGAGGATCTCCTGACAGGATCAGTAAAGAATAAGTACACTGTGCTGGAACAGGGAGGTCTAAAGTTCTTGAGATAGTGAGGCTCTGACCTCTATGTTAGATAGCTTGCACTGTGCTTTAAGTTGTCATTTGTTGGGTGATTGAGATTTTGACCAGGATGGACAGTACTGGACAAGTTGCTGCTTACAGGGAGAACAGAATGGCAGGCTGACCAGGAGAATATCAGAGCTGACAATGGCATGGATGAGTATGGAGACAGGAAGCTATACTGCTGGATGAGGTTATAGGAGTGGAAATAGGGTGTCATTTTGATGAACAGCCTTTGAGATCAGAGCACTGCTCAGAACTAAAAATGACACTGAAGTTGCAAACAGTCTGGTTCAACCTGTGACAATGACAGGAAAAGATGTCGGAATTTGTGCTTAACATGTGACATTTATTGTTGGGGGATTGTGGAGGAAGTGTTGGAGAAGTATTTAGGTGAAGGGAATTATGGCTGATCCAAGGATGTCCGTTGGGCAAGCAATCTGATAATACATTATTAATAGAATAGACAAGAAACTTTGGCTCTTTCAAAGATCTGCCACAGATGTGGTGGGCCAAATAGTCATCCTAATTTCTCATATAGTCACCTTTTCAAAACATTCAATGAATTCCATTAGGCAGGACTTCTCTGATCAGCTGAAATTTTTAAGGTGTTCAGTCATCCTAGCCATAACTATGAACTGCTAATTTCTCACCAACAGAAGTTCAGGTGACTTATCTACACTTCCCCCTGACAACTTCCTCAAATAGTGGAGTTGAAGCAGGATGTGGCTGTCATATTCTTAAAAGTAGAAACTGAGAAATATTGACAATCCTCACCATTCGTCCATACCTCGAGTTCTACTGTATTGAGAAACAGAGGTTGCCTTCCACATAAATTCTAACCATTACTACAGAAATTACTACTGTCACTACTATAGAACACTAATCACTATTTTCACTGATCTCTGTCTTTCCTAATATATTGTAAATACAGGTAATTTATAAATTTCACTTGACAAGTAACTTATCCAACATTGTGTAATTTGCTGTAAATCAAAGGCAAGAATTGACCGGTGTCCTTAGAAGAACTAAAACTCTAAAGATTTCCAGCCAATGTTTCCACCTTAAACACGGCAGCACTTTTATGTCACATTATCGAACTTATGACAGGAGTCTGACACTAGATATGATGATACAGGGCAATTGTAGTTGCTGCAGCAACAAGAGATGTTTACTCACAAAAGAAAAATCAAAATGTCATGCTATTTTCTGCTCAAAATTTCCTTTTCCACACTCATCCTCACTTTTCATTCACCTTCATTCCAACTCTACTACCTGCAACCCACCCGCATCTTTCCCCTACAATTAATATGTTAGCAGCTGAGCCGTACTGAAGATCTGATGGGACGGTCATAGCTCCCTAGGGAAGTACTCCGTCTGCTTGCTAAAGTTAAATCTTGCGATGTGAATCATAGACTTACCTCAATTGTATACTGTTCAAAAATCCTAAGCTGCAAGAAAATATCTAACTTGATTTTTCGCTCGTGGAAAAGTTCTTCCATCTGTCCCTGGGCGTCATCGAGCTGCTGGAGTACACTTTCAATGTGGCTGATGGAGCTATTGTGTGGGGTTTTATTGTTGGAAATTGCAGAGTCCCTGCAGCAAACCGAGAGTTTAACATTTAACATTAAAGCAAAGCAAGTAGCAGAAAGCTGTGGCTGCAAATTTTCAATGGCACTCACAACTGTTGAAATATACAAAATTGAAAAGGATTGATGAAGGTGCACTCACTGTTCATTCAGCATGATAACCAGAAAAAAGCAACACTGTACTTGAAAAAAGTTCAAACAAAGAACATACTTTTTTGCATGATCTGACATTTGACCTCACACCACTAACAAAGACAAGTACATTAATCCACACAGATTTCTTTCAAAAGGCTGCAAGCTGTTGAAAAAAATGTTTAACTTTTCTCTAAACAAATTTACAGATACAAAAAGATTGCCAATGCTTGTGTGTGATGGAGCGTGAGAAGGTTAAATCCAGTACCAATGTCCTGTGCTTAAACAAAGGAGACTATGATAGGATGAGGGAGGAGTTAGCTAAGGTAAAATGGGAGCAAAAACTTTATGGTGGGTCAATTGAGGAACAGTGGAGGACATTCAAAATGATTTTTCACAGTGTCAGCAGAAGTATATTCCAGTGATAAGGAAGAACTGTAGGAAAAGAAATAGTCAACCATGGATGTCTAAGGAAATAAAGGAAAGTATCAGATTAAAAAAAAACATAAAAAAGCAAAGAGTAGTGGGAAACTAGTAGACTGGGAAATCTTTAATGGCCAACAGAAAGCCACAAAAAAAGTTATAAAGAAAAGTAAGATAGATTATGAGAGTAAACTAGCTCAGAATATAAAAACAGGCAGCAAAAGTTTCTATAAATATGTAAATCGTAAAAGAGTGGCAAAGGTAAACATTGGTCCTTTAGAGGATGAGAAGGCCAATTTAATAACTGGGAATGAGGAAATGGTCGAGGCATTAAACGTTATTTTGTATCGGTCTTCACAGTGGAAGACACAAATAGCATGCTGAAAACTGATGGCAACAAGGTGAAAGCAGGTGAGGACCTAGAAACTATCATTATCACTAAGGAGGCAGTGCTGGGTAAGCTAATGGGGCTAAAGGTAGACAAGTCTCCTGGCCCTGATGAAATGCATCCCAGGGTATTAAAAGAGGTGATGGGGGAAATAGCAAATGCACTAGTAATTATTTACCAAAATTCACTGGACTCTGGGGTGGTTCCCACAGAATGGAAAACAGTCAATGTGACACCACTGTTTAAAAAAGGAAGCAGACAAAAAGCAAGTAACTATAGGCCAGTTAGCTTAACTTTGGTAGTGACGAAAATGCTTGAATCTATCATTAAGGAAGAAATAGCAAGACATATGGATACAAATTCTCCCATTGGGAACACCCAGCATGGGTTCATGAAGGGTAGGTCATGTTTAACTAATTTGGTGGAATTCTTTGAGGACATTACTTGCATGGTGGACAATGGGGAACCTGTGGATGTGGTGTATCTGGATTTCCAGAAGGCATTTGACAAGGTGCCACACCAAAGGCTGCTACATAAGATAAAGTTGCACGGTATGACAGGTAATGTATTGGCATGGATAGAGGATTGGTTGGCTAGTAGAAAGCAAAGAGTAGGGGTAAATGGGTGTTTTTCTGGTTGGCGGTCAGTGGCTAGTGGTGTGCCTCAGGGATCAGTGTTGGGACCGCAATTGTTTACAATTTACATAGATGATATGGAGTCGGGGACTAAGTGTGGTGTGTCAAAATTTACAGATGACACTAAGACGAGTGGTAGAGCAAAGTGTGCAGAAGATACTGAAAGTCTGCAGAGGGATATAGATCATCTAAGTGAGTGGGCAAAGGTCTGGCAGATGGAGTACAATGTTGATAAGTGTGAGGTCATCCATTTTGATAGGAATAACAGCAAAATGGACTATGTTTTAAATGGTAAAAAATAGCAGCACGCTGCTGTGCAGAGGGACTTGGGTGTCCTTGTGCATGAATCGCTAAAAGTAGAATTGCAGGTGTAGGTAATTAAAAAGACAAATGGAATTTTGTTTACCATTGCTAGAGGGATGGAGTTTAAAAACAGGGAGGCTATGCTGCAGCTGTATAGGGTCCTGGTGAGGCCACACCTGGAGTACTGTGTGCAGTTTTGGTCTCCTTACTTGAGAAGGGATATACTAGCACTGGAGGGGGTGCAGAGGAGATTCACTCGGTTGATTCCAGAGTTGAGAGGGTTGGATTATGAGGAGAGACCGAGTAGCCTGGGATTATACTCATTGGAATTCAGAAGAATGTGGGGAGATCTTATAGAAACATATAAGATTATGAAGGGAATAGATAAGGTGGAGGCAGGGAGGTTGTTTCCGCTAGCAGGTGAAACTAGGACTAGGGGGCATAGCCTCAAAATAAAGGGAAGCAGATGTAGGACTGAGGTCAGGAGGAACTTCTTCACCCAAAGGGTTGTGAATCTGTGGAATTCCCTGCCCGGTGAAGCAGTTGAAGCTACCTCACTGAACGTGTTTAAGGCAAAGGTAGATGAATTTTTGAACAGTAAAGGAATTAAGGTTTATGGTGAGTGGGCGGGTAAGTGCAGCTGAGTCTCAAAAAGATCAGCCATGATCTTATTAAATAGCGGGGCAGGCTCGAGGGGCCGGATGGCCTACTCCTGTTCCTAGTTCTTATGTTCTTATGTACTAAAAAATGAACTCTGTTGTAAAATAAATATTTCTAAAAATAATATATTTTTACAATATCATTTCAGATGGATTTCTTATGGATGATTAAGCATACTGTAAAGGCAGTTTGTTGCATTGCTGGCTATATCTGAAACATTGCTCAGAATAATTTCGGTTGACATTTATCTGTAATCTGCTATACTCACCTGAGTTGTTGAATTAGGTCCTCCCCTTCCTTTATGACATTTAAGGTTGCCTCAAGTGTTGCTGTTTGTTGCTGTTGAAACTGTTTGATAAGTTCCTGTACTGCATCCACCGAGTCAGCACAAACATCTTCCAACAGCTCCTTTTGAAGCTCTTCCATCCATGCCCACAGCTGTAAGAGGTGAAAAACTGGAATTACATAGCAATTAAGATAGCAACCTCTCTTGTTATATTCCATGTGACTATATATTCCTTAGTAGGTATATCCAAGACCTTAAAATATTTCTTGAAGGCCATCTACCACTTCAATTGCCCACTGAAGCAATCATTTTTACAGTTCATCCTGCTTTTACCACAATTGACATGATTTATTTGGAAAGCTCTAAAGCGTAATGCATCACTTCAGACATAATTACAACTGTGAAGAAGGACCACCAACTTTTTCTGAAGCCCTGTCTAATGAAGCAGTGTCTTAAATAATGTCTCTGTAAAACAATATTAGTCTTTGCAAATGAACCAACAGCACCTGATAAAACTCTGAACTCTTACACACAAACTATAACCCTATCATACATTTGTACTTCTGTTTATAAAACAATCTACTGCTCGTAGGTTTGGAATAAATGCAAATTAAGAGAATAGAACATAAAATTGAAGTGCATGGGATTTGTGGTCATGTGCTGACATGAATTGGTGGCAAAATGTAAGCAAACAGAGGGAATAAACGGGAAACCGAAAGAACTGTGGATGCTGGAAATCAGAAGCAAAAACAAAAACAGAAATTGCTGGAAAAACTCAGCAGGGTCTGGCAGCATCTGTGGACAGAAATCAGAGTTAACGTTTTGGGTCCAGTGACCCTTCTTCAGAGCTTCAGGAATAAAGAGGTTTTCTTTTGAGGGGCAGCAAGTGGCTCGTGGGATACTGCAGGGATCAGGCTTGGACCCAGCTCTTTACAATACATTAACGGTTTGGATGAGGGAACTGAACGTAATATCTCCAAGTCTGCAGTTTTCACAAAGCTGAGGGGGAGGGTGAACTGTGAGTAGGATTTAGAGATATTCAGTGTGATTAGGACAAGTTGAGGGAGTGGGTAAATGCATGGCAAATGAAGTATAATGTGGATAAATGTAAGGCTATCATTTTGAAGAAAATGCAGGAGGGCAGATTATTATCTGATTAATGATAAATTGGAAAAGGTAGAGGGATGATGAGACTTGAGTATCCTTGTACACCAGTGGCTAGAAATAACCATGCAGGTGTAGCAGGCTGTGAAGAAGGCAAATAGCATGTTGGCCTTCGTAGTGGGAGGATTCAAGAACAGGAGCAGGAATGGCTTGCTGCAATTGTACAACGCCTTGGTGAGACCACACCAGTTTAAGGATACTTGGTTGGCTACTTAGGACTGAGATGATTTCTTTAGACAGAGAATGTGGTGAGTCTGTGGAAATGTCTGCCACAAGAATTTGTTGAGGCCAAATTATTGACTGTTTTCAAGATGGCTTTAGAGATAACAGAGAACAAAGAAAATTACAGCACAGGAACAGGCCCTTCGGCCCTCCAAGCCTGCGCCGATCCAGATCCTCTATCTAAACCTGTCGCCTATTTTCCAACGATCTGTATCCCTCTGCCCATTCATGTATCTGTCTAGATACGTCTTAAATGATGCTATCGTGCCCGCCTCTACCACCTCCGCTGGCAACGCGTTCCAGGCACCCACCACCCTCTGCGTAAAGAACCTTCCACGCATATCTCCCTTAAATTTTTCCCCTCTCACCTTGAAAGTTTGATCCCTAGGAATTGAGTCCCCCACTCTGGGAAGCTTCTTGCTATCCACCCTGTCTATACCTCTCATGATTTTGTAGACCTCAATCAGGTCCCCCCTCAACCTCCATCTTTCTAATGTAAATAATCCTAATCTACTCAACCTCTCTTCATAGATAGCGCCCTCCATACCAGGCAACATCCTGGTGAACCTCCTCTGCACCCTCTCCAAAGCATCCACATCCTTTTGGTAATGTGGCGACCAGAACTGTATGCAGTATTCCAAATGTGGTCGAATCAAAGTCCTATACAAATGCAACATGACCTGCCAACTCTTGTACTCAATACCCTGTCCGATGAATGAAAGCATGCCATATGCCTTCTTGACCACTCTATCGACCTGCGTTGCCACCTTCAGGGTACAATGGACCTGAACACCCAGATCTCTCTGTGCATCAATTTTCCCTAGGGCTTTTCCATTTACCATATAGTTCACTCTTGAATTGGATCTTCCAAAATGCATCACCTCGCATTTGCCTGGATTGAACGCCATCTGCCATTTCTCTGCCCAACTCTCCAATCTATCTACATTCTGCTGCATTCTCCGACAGTCCCCTTCACTATCTGCTGCTCCACCAATCTTACTGTCATCTGCAAACTTGCTAATCAGACCATCTATACCTTCCTCCAGATCATTTATGTATATCACAAACAACAGTGGTCCCAACACAGATCCCTGTGGAACACCACTGGTCACAGTTCCCCATTTTGAGGAACTCCCTTCCACTACAACTCTCTGTCTCCTGTTGCCCAGCCAGTTCTCTATCCATCTAGCTAGTACACCCTGGACCCCATGAGACTTCACTTTCTCCATCAGCCGACCATGGGGAACCTTATCAAATGCCTTACTGAAGTCCATGTATACGACATCTACAGCCCTTCCCTCATCTATCAACTCTGTCACTTCCTCAAAGAATTCTATCAAGTTGGTAAGACATGACCTTCCCTGCACAAAACCATGCTGCCTATCACTAATAAGCCCATTTTCTTCCAAATGTAAATAGATCCTATCGCTCAGTATCTTCTCCAGCAGCTTCCCCTCCACTGACGTCAGGCTCACCGGTCTATAATTACCTGGATTATCCTTGCTACCCTTCTTAAACAAGGGGACAACATCAGCAATTCTCCAGTCCTCCGGGACCTCACCCGTGCTCAAGGATGCTGCAAAGATATTTGTTAAGGCCCCAGCTATTTCCTCTCTCGCTTCTCTCAGTAACCTGGGATAGATCCCATCCAGACCTGGGGACTTGCCCACCCTAATGCCTTTTAGAATACCCAACACTTCCCCTCTCCTTATGCCAACTTGACTTAGAGTAATCAAATATCTATCCCTAACCTCAACATCCGTCATGTCCCTCTCCTTGGTGAATACTGACGCAAAGCACTCATTAAGAATCTCACTCATTTTCTCTGACTCCTCGCATAACTTCCCTCCTTTGTCCTTGAGTGGGCCAACCCTTTCTCTAGTTACCCTCTTGCTCCTTATGTACGAATAAAAGGCTTTGGAATTTTCCTTAACCCTGTTTGCTAATAGTTCTTAGGGCTAAAGGGATCAATGCATATGGGTAGAAAGTGGGAACAGGGTACTGAGTTGGATGATCAGCCATGATCATACTGAATGGTGGAGAAGGCTCAAAGGGTAACATTGCTTCCTTGAGTAAGACATGTATAAAGCAAAATCATGGTAAATCCCCAACATTTAACTAGATCTGCAAAGCAATGACAACAAGAATAACATTGATTGCAATTGCTAATACAAATACAATACATTGAATGGAAATTAAATTACAAATGGAAGAAAAGTTTGTGCTAATCAGGAACTTTGCTATAATCCTTCCTTATAGAGAAAATGTAATATCCAAGATAAAGTAGAGGACGTCAGATGCTGGAAATCTGAAATAAAAACAGAAATTGCTGGAGAGACTCGGAAGCTCTGGCAACATCTGTAGATGAAGAAGGGTCACTGGACCTGAAACATTAACTCTGTTTTCTTTCTACAAATCCAACAGACCTGCTGAGTTTCTCTAGCAATTTTTGTTTTCTATAATAATATCAAAGTTAAGTCAACAGGAATAAAAGCTGGCTAAAAATACTTCAGCACAGCAAATCCTACATACAGCATATAATTTCTGCTTACAAATTTCCTGCTGTCATCATTTCTGGTCACATTTTCATTCTGGTTTTTCCTATGACAAATTCCTATTTCAGCATTTCTCATCCAGTTCCTCTATATGAACTACCA
Organism: Rhincodon typus; assembly: GCF_021869965.1. Classification (NCBI taxonomy): domain Eukaryota; kingdom Metazoa; phylum Chordata; class Chondrichthyes; order Orectolobiformes; family Rhincodontidae; genus Rhincodon; species Rhincodon typus. Next base: position 48,566,145 of record NC_063338.1, read on the forward strand.
CTGGTCATGATGTAATTGCATGTTTTGGTTACTAGATGGCATTGTTATCATCTTTTGCCAACTGGCTGCTCAAAATTAACAACTGAATTTCTATCCATGCCGGTTCTTAGCCGTTTACACTCCATTGCAGCACCTTTGTCAAAGGTTTTCTGGAATCCAAGTCGATCATGTCCATTGCCTCTCCTTTGTCTAACTTGCTCATTACCTCTTCAAACAATTCAAAGTATCCCCTTGGTGAAGCTGTGCTGACTCAGCCCATTACCAGTGTACTTCCAAGTACTCTGAAATCTCATCCTTAATAATGGCCCTGAAAACCTTACCAATGACCAAGGTCAGGCTAACCGGCTCCCCTCCCTTCTGAAACAGGCAGGTTACATTAGCCATTTTCCAGTCCTCTGGGAGCCTCCCTGAATCCTGTGATTCCTGAAAGATCACCATCAATGCCTCTGCAATCTCCTCATCTATCTCCTTCAGATCCTGGGGTGTAGTCCATCTGGTCTGGGTGATTTAAGACCATAAGACCATAAGACATAGGAGCAGAAGTTAGGCCATTCAGCCCATTGAGTCTGCTCCACCATTCAATCATGGCTGATAAGTTTCTCAACCCCATTCTCCTGCTTTTTGCTCGTAACCCTTGATCCCCTTGATAATCAAGAATCTCTCTATCCCCATCTTAAATGTACTCAATGACCTGGCCTCCACAGCCTTCTGTGACAGTGAATTCCTTAGATTCACCACTCTCTGACTAAAGACGTTTCTCTTTATCTCTGTTCTAAAAGGTCTTTCTTTTACTCTAAGGCTGTGCCCTCCGGTCCTAGTCTCTCCTACCAATGGAAACATTTTCCCAACATCCACTCTGTCCAGGCCATTCAGTATTCTGTAAGTTTCAATTAGATCCTCATCCTTCTAAATTCCATCGAGTATAGACACAGTGTCCTCAAACATTCCTCATATGTTAAGCTTTTCATTCCTGGGACCATTCTCATAAACCTCCTCTGAGCCCACTTCAGGGCCAGTACATCTTTCCAGAGAAATGGGGCCCAAAACTGCACACATTACTCCAGATGTGGCCTGACCAGAGCCTTATAGAGCCTCAGAAGTACATCCACTTTCAGACCTATCAGCTTTTCTAGCACCTTCTCCTTAATGATAGCCAGTACATTCACCTCTGCCGTCTGACTCTCTTGAAGTTCTGGCGTGCTACTGGTGTCTTCCAACATGAAGACTGATGCAAAGTACCAATTCAGTTCCTCAGCCATTTCTTTGTTCTCCATTACTACTTCTCCAACCTCATTTTCCAGCGGTCCAATGTCAACTCTTGCCTCTCTTATCTTTTATACATCTCTAAAAAATTCTTACAATCCTGTTTTGTATCACTAGCTAGCTTACCCTCATATTTCATCTTCTCCCTTTTATTTTAAGTTGTCCTCTGCTGGTTTTTAAAGACTTTCCACTCATCTTCACCACACCTGTATGCTTTATCTTTTGCTTTTATGTTGTCCCTGACCTCCCATGTCAACCATGGTTACCTAATCCTCCCCTTGGCATGTATCTTCCTTGGCATGAATTTCTGCTGTGCCTCCCGATTAACCCCAGAAACTCCTGCCATTGATGCTCCACCATCATTCTTGCTGGGCTCCCCTTCCAATCAGCTCTGGCCAGCTCCCCACTCATGTTTTTGTATTTACCTCTATTCAATTGTAATACTGTTACATCTGATTCCAGTTTCTCCCTGTCAAACTGCTGGGCGAATTCTATCATATTATGATCACTGCTGCCTACAGGTTCCTTCACTTTAAGCTCACTATTTAAGTCTGTCTTATTCCACATCACTAAATCCAGAATTGGCTGTTCCCCAATGGGGTCTACCACAAGTTGCTCTGAAAAACCATCTCATTGACATTCCACAAACTCCTTTTCTCGGGATCTGCTACCAATCCGATTTTCCCAAGCCGATATTGAAGACCCCATGATTACTGTAAGACTGCTTTTCTTACATGCCTTTACTATCTCTACTCATTAATTTGCAGGCTTCTATTGTACTAACGGCTAGATAGAAACTAAATGCTGAGAATTTCCACCATGGAAGTCAGGGTAATTACCTGGTGACTCCATCTTACCACTTAACCCTCTGGACTGCCAACTTGAAAACCCAGCACCAACATGTCAGGGCGCACCATGCACCCCACATCCACACATGACAAACCCTCCACATCATCACGGCACATTCCCAATGCACTTAAAAGACGCTTCTACCCTTCAATCTACACTTTGGAGCTCACTGGCCCCTCTCATTGCAGTACACCTACAAGGAAACCTTGCTCACTGGGCACAGGATCATGAATTAGACCAGGCTGCATCTCAGAGCTGCTTGCTTTCTGAACGCTCATTCAGTTAACACCTACCTGGATGATCACAGGGTTCCTATCTTTCCTCATCTTGCCTTGCTTTTTTGCACTTTTCCCCCTTAGCCAGAACCAACAGGCACAAATACAAAGCCCAGCAGCTAGTAATGCTTGCAGTAGTGTAGATAGCAGTCAAGAGGGTGGACATGTTACTGTATGGCACCATGCTACATCAGTCTCACACCAGCACCATGTGCCAACTGCCTACACAGCAAACACACTGCATGTGCTTCAAGCAAATGGTCATGTCTCAAAATCTATGGGGATCTGTCCTCAGTCAAGACAAGGGAGATGCTCCTCAGTCAACAGGTCCCAGCACAGTGGATCAAGGGCAGCTTCTGATAGCAAGTCCAAGGACTTGGCAGGCTTGTTCAGCTGCTTGGGAAGATCAAGCTTAGTATCCTCTCCTTGGAGAGGCCAATAGCTGAATGTCAGCCATCTCACCACCTGTCTTCCCTCTTTCTGCCCTTGTGGGGGCTGTTTTCTCATGAGACAAAGGGAGGGATTAAGCGACATAAAAAGAAGGCAGCACAGCTGTTAGTGCTAGTTCAGAAAGGGGAAGATGTCCTGAGTGAGTAAGTTGGCAATACAGAGTCCATAAAGGGTTAGTGGTGTGAGGGAATTGGGTGGGTAAAAGGGATGAGGGAAGGTATTGTAGGCGTTAGTGAGAGTGTGGAGCATGGTAGGAGGGAGGTGCAGTAGCAGAGATAGAGTGTTAAGTAATGTAAAAAGATGGTAGCACTTACCCTGGTGAAACTGAGAAAGTCATTGACCTTCTTCCTACGTTACTGTGTATTACTTTAGGGGGAGGTGATGGCCTAGTGGTATTATCGCTGAACTGTTAATCCAGGGACCCAGATAACATTCTGGGGACCTGGGTTCGAATCCCGCCATGGAAGATGGTGGCATTTGAATTCCATAAAATATAAAATCAAGAATCTAACGATGACCGTGAATCCATTGTCAATTGTCAAATGTCGGGGAAAAACCCATCTGGTTCACTAATGCCCTTTAGGGAAGGAAACTGCCATCCTTATCTGGTCTGGCTACAAGTGACTCCAGACCTGCAGCAATGTGACTGACTCTGAACTGCCCTCTGGGCAATTAGGGATGGGCAATAAATGCCGCCTGGTCAGAGACACCCTCATCCCGTTAATGAATAATAAAAAAAGGATGGCTGAGACTGCACTGACCTGGGTAGCACCTCAGACCTGGCTGACAGGCTCTGGTGTTGTAGCTTCCTCTATCAGTTCCTGTGAGAAAAAGACTTCATTCCTCCACACCACCCAATCTAGCAGGACCTCTAGGTCACTCTCTACAAAGTGAGGCGCCAATTTCACTCCTGTTTGCCATATTTGGGCAAATATCATGAACCATCAAGGGGAGATCCAGACTGACGGTGACTGACTAGGTGCACAACAGCCATTTAAAGATAGTACTGGTGTCAGGAATCCCAGCAGTAACATGCACTTCCAGCTACAGTGAGTGGGAGAATTAGGTTAGTGTCATACAAGCAGTGTGCCATGGGGTATAGTATCTTGCTACTGAGGTGAGTTTAGGACAATAGTGTGAGAAAACACACCATATCTTGCAAAGAGAAATCCTCTATATAACTCAACAAAAATTATACTTTTGCTAAAATAAGGTAAGGTTAACCCTTCTGATGTTGAACACGTCTTTAATCAAACCACATGCCAATGATTATATATTTTGTCCCTTGTAATGTGTAATTTATTTTTGCAAAATATTCACCAGTGCTGAAGAGTGAAATTGATCAGACTTATAATTGCTCATAGAGTACTTCATCAATTGCTCTTCATGATCAATTCTTAGGAAGTATTTCAGAAGGCAATGTAAGTTTACTCCACATCTTTATATGGAATACCTTACCCTTGTTCACACAGAACCACAGCTGAAAGTTGGAACTTCCCAAAAAGCAGGAGAACTGAAATGGAGATAGTCTCAGATTCAAACTTCCAAACTTTTTATTCAAAATTCTTACAGATCAAGATGGCAAGCTGCACCAAATCTAATGACACATGTCTTTGTTAAGCATGAACACCCTGACAATGATCACGTTTTTAGTTGAAGAAAATTTGTTTTGGCTGATTCAATTCAAATGCAATTGAAAAATGGATTATGTCATTATTTTAAAAGGAGTCATTTATCACATGTTAGAAAACATAAATGTTATTTTCTTTTGCTTTTGTGACATTCGATTGCCCTACATTGCAGCAAATTCCTTCAATCACCCTGATACCAAAAGCAGGAGACGTAAAATGATTGGGCATTAGCTGGCAGATTGCTGTGGTATTCAGCAGTTATCTTTGGGTTATCAAAGCCAACTCCTGGGTAATCTCTTCCACTAACATGAACAAACAAAGCAGTCAGCAATTGAGTGATGTAACAGTAATAAATCAGTCATGTCTTAAACTAAACACTAACAAAGAATGGTTTGAGAAAAGCAGACTTCACTATAAATACAGCATGATCAAATAACTGTGAAGTTTATTCCAAGACATAATTAATTTCTCATTACTGTTTTGTGGACTTACAGTTACAATAGCCACAAATACCTGACGAAGGATGACATCTAAAACGTTGATCTTTCTCTTTTAGATTCCATCAGCCCACTGATTATTTGCAAGACTCACTGTTTTTATTTCAGATTTTCTGGTGCAGCTGTGTTTTTAGTCCTTGAATATCTGGCACCATCCCAGTTTTAATTAGATTTAATGAATTATGGCAGGTATTTGCACTACCTTTGATTTTTAAGGTGAAGAAGTTCCATTTTAAAAACATAGAAAATAGGAGCAGGAGGAGGCCATTCGGCCCTTCGAGCCTGCTCCGCCATTCTTCACGATCATGATTGATCGTCCAACTCAACAGCCTAATCCTGCTTTCTCCCAATAACCTTTGATCCCATTCGCCCCAAGTGCTATATCTAATCACCTCTTAAATACATTCAATGTTTTGGCATCAACTACTTCCTGTGGCAATGAATTCCACAGGCTCACCACTCTTTTGGTGAAGAAATGTCTCCTCATCTCCGTCCTAAATCGTCCACCCCGAATCCTCAGACTGTGACCCCTGGTTCCGAACACACCCACTATCCGGAACATCTACCCTGTATAGTCTTGTTAGAAATGTATAGGTCTCTATGAGGTCCTCCCTCATTCATCTTAACTCTAACGAAAACAATCCTAACCTAGTCAATCTCTCCTCATATGTAAGTCCCGCCATGACTGGAATCAGCCTGGTAAACCTTCCCTGCATTCGATAGCAAGAGCATCCTTCCTCAGAAAAGGAGACCAAAACTGCACACAATATTCTAGGTGTAGCCTCACCAAGGCCCTGTATAACTGCAACAACACATCCCTGTTCCTGTACTCAAAACCTCTCGCAATGAAGGCCAACATACCATTTGCCTTCTTTACCGCCTGCTGCACCTGCATGCTTACCTTCAGCAACTGGTGCACAAGGACACCCAGGTTCCACTGCACACTCCCCTCTCCCAATTTACAGCCATATGGGCAGTAATCTGCCTTTTTGTTTTTGCTTCCAAAGTGAATAACCTCACATTTATCCAAATTATACTGCATCTGCCATTGATTTACCCACTCACCCAACCTGTCCAGATCATGCTGAAGGATCTCTGCATCCTCATCACAGTTCATCTCCCACCTAATTTGGTATTCGTCTGCAAAACTTGGTGATATTACATTTTGTTCCCTCATTCAAATCATTAGTGGATATTGTGAATAGCTGGTGTCCCAACACGATCCCTGTGGCACCCCACTAGTTACTGCCTGCCAACATGAAAAGGACCCAATAATTCCTACTCTTTGTTTTCTTTCTGCCAACCAAAGTTTTCTATCTACTTCAATACTCATGCCCCAGTCCCATGCGCTTTAATCTTGCGCAATAATCTCTTATGCGGGACTTCGTCAAATACTTTCTGAAAGTCCAATGTATCACATCGTCTGGCTCCGCCTTGTCAACTCTACTAGTTACATTTTCATAAGATTCCAACAGATTTGTTAAGCATGAATTCCCCTTCATAAATCCATGCTGACTCTGTCTGATCTTGCCACTACTTTCTAAATGCTCCGCTATAAAGTCCTTGATAATGGATTTGAGAATTTTCCCCAATACTAATGTTAGGCTCCTTGGTCTATACTTCCCTGTTTTCTCTCTTCCTCCCTTTTTGAAAATTGGAGTGACACTAGCTACCCTCCAATCTGCAGGGACTGTTCCAGAGTCTATAGAATCCTGGAAGATGACCACCAATGCATCCACTATTTCTACAGCCACTTCCTCAAATCCTCAGGGATATAGATTATCAGGCCATGGGGATTTATCTGCATTCAATCCCATCAATTTTCCTCGCGCCATTTCTCTACTAATATTGATATCCCTCAATTCTTTCCTCTCACTAAATCTTGCATTCTCCAACACTTCTGATATCTGATTTGTATCTTCTTTTGTGAAGACAGAACAAAAGTACATAACAGTGGCTCAGCCATTTCTTTTCCCCTATTATACATTCCCCCGTTTCTGTCTGTAGGGGACCTACATTTGTCTTCACCCATCTATTTCTCTTCACATTCCTATAGAAACTCTTAGTGTCAGTCTTTATGTTCCCTGCAAGCATACTTTCATACTGTATTTTCCCTTTCTTAATCAATCCCTTGGTCCACCTTCACTGAATTCTAAACTGCTCCCAATCCTTAGACATATTAATCTTAGACATACCAATCTGTATGCTTCTTCCTTGGATCGGCTACTATCTCTAATTTTCTTTGTAAGCTATGGATTGGAGCTCTTACCCATTTTACTTTTGTGCCAGACAGGAATAAACAATTGTTGCAGTTCCCTCATGTGTGCCTTGAATGTTTGGCATTGCCTATCCACTATCATCCCTTTGAGTAACTGTCTTCAATCTATCAAGGCCAACTCACTCCTCTTATCTTCATTGTTTCGTTTATTAAGATTCAGCACCCTAGTCTCCAAATCAGAGACTTCACTCTCCATCTTGAAAAAAAATTGTATCATGATATGGTCACTCATCCCCAAGGGGTCTTGCACAGCTAGATTAGCAATGATTCCCTTTTCGTTACACAGAACCCAGTCTAAGATGACCCACACTCTAGTTGGTTCCTCCACATATTGGTCAAGAAAACCATCCCGTATACACTCCAGGAATTCCTCCTCTACGGCATTGTGACTAATTTGATTTTCCCAATCTAAATGCAGATTAAAATCACCCATGATAACTGATGTTTCCTTATCACGTGCATCTCTAATTTCCTGTTTAGTGCCATTCTCAACATCAAAACTGCAGTTTGGGGGTCTATATATGACACCCAAAAACGTTTTTTTGCCCCTTGGTATTTCTCAACTCCATCCATACAGAGTCCATGTTGTCAGAACTAATCTCCTTTCTCACTATTGTGTTAATTTCCTCTTTAACCAGCAATGCCACTCCACCACCTTTTCCTTTTTGCCTGTCCTTCCTAAATACTGAATACCTTAGGACATTCAGTTCCAATCCCTGGTCACCCTGCACCCATATCTCTGTAATCCCAATTATATCGTACCTATTTACATCTGTCTGCGTGATTAGTTCATCCACTTTAATGCAAATGCTCAGCACATTAAGGCACAAAGTCTTGAAGTTTGTCTTTTTAACATTGTTTGTCTTGCTCTTGTTTTTCTCAATAGCCCTGTTTAAATTTTGTCCTTGGTTTCTCTGCCTGTCACTTTTCTTATTCCCTCTTCTAGCTTTTGTTTTTGTCCTTGCTCCCTCCTTCTCTGACTCCTTACATAGGCTCCCATCCCCCTGGCATATTAGTTTGAACCCTCCCCAGCCGCTCTAGCAAACACTTCCCCTAGGACATCAGTCCCAGTCCTGCCCAGGTGTAAGCCGTCCAGTTTGTACAGGTCCCACCTCCCCCAGAACCAGTCCCAATGCCCCAGGAATCTGAAACCCTCCCCCGACACTATCTTTTCAGCTACAAATTCATCCACTATATCCTGTCATTTCTGCTCTGACTAGCATGCAGCACCGGTAGTAATCCTGGGATCACTACCTTTGAGGTCCGATTTCTTAACTTTCTTCCTAGCTCCCTGTATTCTGATTTTAGGACCTCATCCCTTTTTTTTAACCTATGTCGCTTGTATCAATGTGTATCACGACCACTGGCTGTTCAACCTCCCCCTCCAGAATGTCCTGTACTCGCTCCGACACATCCTTGACCCTAGCACCAGGGAGGCAACATACCATCCTGGAGTCTCATTTGCAGCCACAGAAACGCCTGTCTATTCCCCTTACAATTGAGTCCCCTATAACTATTGCCCTGGCACACTTTTTACCCCTCCCCTCTGCAGCAGAACCAACTGTGGTGTAATGAGTTTGGCTGCTACTGCTTTCCTCTGAGAGGATATTTCCCCTAACAGTCTCCAAAACAGTATTTCTGTTTTGCAGGGGAATGGCTATAGGAGATTCCTGCACTACCTGCCTATCTGTCTTGCTCTGTCTGGTGGTCACCCATTCCCTTCTTTCCTGCAGATTCTGAGCCTGTGGTGTGACCCCACTCCCCCGCCCACTCCCCACTCCCCATCCACCTCCCACCCACTTTATAGTAGATTTAATCAAATCCAGTTATCTGCGGCCCTTCTTTCCTGATTCATGTACTACCCTTACAGATTAGAAGCCAAAAATAGGACTATTAGTGATAGAAGTTGTGAGGGTATACATGCCTTACCTGCTATTCACCAATCAGCTCTCTCCCTTGTAGTCACCTGCAGTAGGACAAGACCACTCACTTTTCCTTGCTTGTGGCCTTCACAGTGACCTTTGTTTTTGGTTAGAGGAGGAGGGAGGAACAGAAACACTGAAATAGTGTTTGGGGTTTAACTGTCCCTCGACAACACTCCTTCCACAAACCACTGTTTGGTGCTGGTGACTATGCTGATGCAAAGCTTCACCCCGACCACCAATCAATGTCTGCACAGCCCTCTGCTGGGCTATCTGATTTAGTGACGGCATGGCTGAGAGGGAACACTGCTTGTCATAGCCCACGCTTTTCAGGCGCCTATAAGATCCCACCCTTAGTGTTTCGAAACAGATGCCTGAAGGACATAAATGAACTTTCTCACACATACACCTCATGATAAATTTCAGCTAATGTCAAGCAGGTTAGATAACCAACGAATAGTTTCTTCCTTTTCCCTTTGCAGGATTTTATTGACTGACTTCATCAAGTCCAAACCTTAATACCTGGAAAGCAGCAAAACATTTGGGATTCCTGGCATGTTCATTCACTTTTGCCATATGGCTGCAGTATTACCTTTTAATCTGACCTATTCCTTCTCATCTGAGCAATTACTTGATTCTCTGAGTTATTGGTATTTTTGGGGTTCCAATTCATAGTAATTCCATTCTCCTTGACTGAGGGTCAGTGCTGAAAATCTAGTTCCACAGGTTCCCTCTGATTGTACTTTTTATTTTGACATGCTGCAGGGCTCTCGTTCCTATTGAATTTATGCAGCATGTTCCCTATCACGTCTGGGACACCTTAACAGAAGCAACATTTAGCTACTTTTGCTCCTTGCATCCAATATGCAGCATAGCCATTTAATTTACCAGCACACCATGAGTTTATTAAGGACTCAAGTTCGTCAGAATTTCTAGGCTACTCCTTTCGATACTTTGTGGGTCCAGAGTGGTGTATGTGGTTTATCTGGTATCTCAGTACATAACAATGAGTGTCCATTGTTGGATCATAGGGTCCAGGCTCGAAACGTCAGCCTTCCTGCTCCTATGATGCTGCTTGGCCTGCTGTGTTCATCCAGCTCTACACCTTGTTATCTCAGTGTCCATTGTCATTTTGTTTAGAATGTAACTCATAAATTAACTTCTTCTTAGCTCTGTCTGCAGCAATGCCACTTTCCGTTAAAGGAGAAAATTTGTTCTTCTGTTGAAAAAAAATCATTTGGCTGTAGATCTTAAATGTAGCAGTAAATATAAATTTTTAAATTTATTATACACAGATATTTACAGTGCAACTTGAAAATATATACTGAAAGAAAATGTGACCTTTAGAAACAACAATTTAAAAAACTGGTTTCAGCTATTCAATAACACTGAGGCCACAATCTAAGTTAAAAATTAAACCCAAATTACTTTTAAAAATTATCAACGAAGTGCAGTTCACTATCTTCCCCTGATGCAATCTATTGATGCAGCAAAATGTGGTTGCCCTGTGCTTTAAATGTTACAGATTAACTTCCATTTTCACACTTGAAAATGAAAACTATTTTTAGTGACATACAAATCCATCAATCTTTCAACATAAATGTCATCTATAATATTTGGCCACCACAGCGACTGCTGACAGCACAAAATCTGTGTCATTTCTCAAAAGTCTAATGAAAATAAAACCGTGGCTGTTATAAAATTAACTGAAGAAGTGTATAAACCTCAGCACTGTGTTATAAAATGCTGGAAGTTTATTTCTGTAAGTAGTGAATAAATAGTTACAGTTCCTTATATGATTGCAGTCTTGTACACACTTGTGAATAGCTAGTTCATGGTTCATTTGTTTTAGAATACTCTACTTAGTTTTAGTATGTAGCTTGTAGTTTTAAGAATTAAAATCTAAATGTAGAAAATAGGATAAATGTAATTTCAGCAAGCTTGGAGCTTTTACCCTTGTGCGTTCAGATAATGCCTTATATGACTCATAGTACCTTAAGATTTAACAATGTCAAAATGTAAGATCATAAAACAGCTGATAGCTTACTCAGTTAAAGTTCGGATGCATAGTCAGAATCTTCTGTGCCTGCCTGGAGCTTTATGTAAACCAAATACAGGAAACATGTCTATTGAAAAACATATACAATCCATGTACCTGGCAGGGTTGACAATGTCCTCTAACCACTGGTGAGTAAAAACTTCCCCAATAACTTGGATCCCTCAGCAAAAATCTGTCTATTTGTGTAAACATCTACTGTATTAGGGCTGGACCCTCTGTATGTTCATTAAACAAAGCTTTTCACTGTACTCTGGGTACACATGACAATAAATCAGTCAATCATTTAGTCAGTTCATATGCAGTCTGCCACCTTGTCCTTAAGTAATTATAATGTCAGGGATATAGTGGGCTCTATGGACACACCAGCCTGCCCAAGCGAAGCTGTCACACTGGCTGATTTCAGTAAACCTGGAGGCAGTGGAGCAATGGCAATTTCATTGGCCTAATAATGCAAAAACTCCCAGGTGAAGGTTCTGAGGATATGGGTTCAAATCTTATCATGGCAGATGGTGAAATTTGAGTTAAATAAAAATCTGGAATTAAAAAGTTAGTCTAATGACGACCACACAATAACTGTTGATTATTGTATCGATCAATCTGGTTCACGAATGCCCTTTAAGGAAGGAAATTGCTGTCTTTACATGGCTTGGCTTTCATGTAACTCCAGACTGACAACAATGTGGTTGACTCTTAACTGACCTTTGGGCAATGAGGAGATGCCATAATTGAACAAAAGAAATATTCACAATGGGGGATGTGAGGAAGTATGCACAAAATGTAGGGGGTAGAGGGTGAAGGACAGGAGTTCAAAGTTCACCCGCATCATCTTATACCAAATTATTCTGCAAATATTCTCAATGTCAAGATGCTGAATGTAAATATACACCTCATTCGTGCTCTGTCTTCATGGATCATTAGTTCCATGCTGGGTGTTGGAACCACTGAATTTTTGAGGAGAGGTTGACTAGGCCTGTATTCAATGGAATTTTAAAGAATGAGGGGTGATCTCATTGAAACAGATACAATTCAGACAGGACTGATCAAACTCGAAGCACAAAAGATGTTCCCCTTGGCTGCTGGGGAGAGGAGATGTGTCAGAACAAGGGGTCACCATCTCAAGGTAAAGGGGAAACAATTTTGGACTGAGATGAGGGGACATTTCTCTACTCGGGGTGGTAAACAAGTACCACAGAGATGGTTGCAGGAGCCAGGTCACTGAATATATTCAAGAAAGGAATAGAGAGATTTCTAGAAGGTAAAGGAGTCATAGGGTATGGGGAGAGAACAGGAATATAGCATTGAGATAGAAGATCAGCCATGATTATATTGAATGGCAGACAGCTGGATGGGCTGAATGATCTTCTTTTGCTCCTATTTTCTGTTGTTCTATGAATCCAGAAGCTGTCTTACAATTCATTAAATAAAACTGAGAAGACAGAGAAGGAGAAGTTGAAGAAGGGAATGGCAATGATAGCAAATCAGAAACATGAGGCTCATTGGGCAGCAGCTGTAGGTGAGCAAGCAGTGCGAGAAAAAGGGATCCTGGCTCTCCAGCTCCATTAACCAGTTTGCACAGGCTGGCGCTACAGAAGGCATTCTGCCTGCCTCCAGATGAGTGACAGTTAGTGCAGGAGATTTACTTCTGCCATCTCCTGCAGGCAGATCGCAGCTGGGCAAGCTGGGACACAATGCCATGCCTATGTTGTTGAAGTTCACACAAGCATTGAACTTACTAGCCATCGGCTCTTTTCAAACTTCAACTGGGAACACGTATGGCATCTCCCAGTCCCAGTCCACACGTATATTTGTGAGCTCACTGATTTCCTTTACAGGAAAGCAATGCAGTTTGTTGGGCTCAGGGATAAGAGAGTGCTAAGCTGCCTGAGCCATGGGATTTGCAGTTGGATTGTGTTCCCTCAGGTACAAAGGGCCATTTATTATGTACATGTGGCACTCAGAGTTCCATGGCATCATCCAGTGGGATTCCTGGACAGGAAGGGATTTCACTCCCTCAAAGTCTAGTTCCTTTCTGAGCATCAGTAACAATTCCTGTACGTGTGCGCACTTAATCCAGGGAGTTGTCATAATGCTTACATTCTGCACAGAGATCCCTAGTTCCTTGCACGTTCTCTCCCCTTCATTATCACCAAGGTTGGCTCACGGGTGACAAGGGATAAATCCAAAAGGCATGGCTAATGACTCCAGCATACAGCCTTCAGACTGGTGGCAAATAACACCACAACAGGCTCACCATTGAACAGACATCACATCCATTACCTGGACTGCTCCAAAGGAGCACTCCAGTATTCAGTGGACAGGGTCTCCAATATAGTGATTGCGTCCTGCACCCTGTACAGCTTAGCTCAGCAATGCAGTAGAAACCTGGATGAGAGAGGGATGGAGCAGGGACCTGTCTCCTCAGATAAGGAGGAACAGGAGTCTAACGGAGATACTGAAAGAGAGAATTCTGATGCTGAGGAGGCCAGGGCAGTAGTGAGGTAAAGCAGAGATGCCTGAAGGAACCTGAAAATGGCTACACTTGATAACTGTAAACTTTGCTTGAAAATATGTGGACACACAGAAGTATTAGCCAGTTTTGAAGCATATACACACTGCCCTCAACAGATGCTTGTTTTATGATGGTAAAACATAATGTTTCTCCATCATACATTGTATATTTCTTTGTTCTCTTCGCACCAATAAACTCCTGTTCAGTTTGATAGCTGGAGAGTCAGCATAGAGTTCTATGAGTTTACATGGGATCCATGCTTATGACACACAGACTTTTGTTTGCAAGGGACATGTGTGTATCGCAGAGATGTAGAGAGGCTACACCATGCTGACTGACTCAGCAACACAGCCATGTAGTTTATGTTCCTGTGTGCCAGAGACTGTGCTCCTTCCAGATGAGACCTGTTTATAAGAACATCATCATCCTTCACCGTGCATCTAGGGTGATCATCACCCCTCAGAGTAGCCTAGAAGGGAATGAGAAATTCTTACAGGTATGAACAGATTGACTGAGATTGAGGGATTTTGAAAAGCTATGGTGCTCTTATGTATAAGTAAGTGCTTTACAAAATGTCCCCACCATTAAACCCAAAATTAATTCCATACTCTTTAATCTTTTGCTTCTGACCATATTGCTGGGTGCTCTCACAGCAGTCACAGCTATTCTGGTGGAAGCTTGCAAACTTCTTTGCTGCCTTGCCTTCGATGAATTTGGCAGCAACCCTCTGCTGGCCCTGTGCTGAAGGGCCCAGTCTGCTGGGGGTCTCCTGCACAGATGCAGGCAAAAACTCATCAGTCTGAGCCGATTGAGTCAATTGGGTCCATGGCAGAGGGGAATTGGTATGGCAGGGGACCTCTGCAGGCAGGGCAATTTCTTTGTGCCTACCTGTTGCTCCTCCTCCCTGTTGTTCACAACGGCACCTTTTTCACTCCTTGAGGGGATAGGACACCTGGAGTGAGATCACTATTGCTCTAGTTCCTCTTTCAGAGCCAGCAAATGTAAGCATCTTGGTTTCAGTGAAAGGCAGATTTAGTGAAGAGTGCAGATTTAACTAGCTTATCTTCCTGCCCTGCTACCTTCAGGGATCTGTGGATAAGCATAAAGAACCTTTGATATTCACTACTTTCCAGAGTCCCACTATTCATAGTGATGAAACTCTTGTTGTGCTAGCTCTCCCCAAGGGTATTAGCATACAATTTTCTGAATTTCTTTCTATTTGTTACAGCTCCGCGTATGTGAGCAGTCTGTGGATATACTCCCAGAATTTACAGCTATCTATCCTCCGCACTATCGACCAAAAACTTTGTTTCATCTACAAACCTCTTGATCACACAGTTAATTCCAAATCAGTAATGTACACCACAATCAGCAAGCATCATAGTGGAACATCACTAGAAACAGATCTTCAGAGTTCATTAAATGTACAACTGGTGTCATACTCCAGAATATTTGTGAGATCTCAGCCAAGACCTGACAAAGACAAACCCTAAATAATGTTAGCTGGCACCTAATGAATGTAGGAAATTATATACGGGCATTAATCAAATCAAATAAAATTTTGTCATCAAGAAACATAGCATTACTGCAAATTTAGCAATTTTAAAACAGAATCTTCTTCTGTATTCAAATCCAGCTAAGGCACATGTCCGTGAAAAGCATGCACTCTGTAGTATCTCACTCAAGAAACTATTCATCCTGTAAACCTAGGGAAATGGGTTTATTCGGTTATCCAATTACGTTTGACAAGAATATTTCAAGCTTCTGCTAACAGAGCTTGGATGTCTTAGTTATCATAATGGGCAGCACGTCACATCCAAAGTTTTAACCAGAAACATATTCAAACCAACCACATAATACTGAGGCTACAAGAGCAGGTTGGAAGCTAACAACTCTGCTATGAGTACCTCATTTCTAAAACCCTGAAGTCTTTCCACCATCTACACAGTACAAGTCAGAAGTGTGATGGATTACACTCTACTTAGTTTAGCTACAACAGCTATAAGAACAGCTACAACACTCAAGAAATTTCAGTAGGACAAAGTCACCTGCTTGATGAGCACACCACCTTAAACATTCACTTCCTCCACCATTACAGCTGCAGCAGGGCTTGAACCTCAGTGTGGGGACACGATTAGAAATTGGGGTGGTGAGCTCTTCCACTCCAAGACGGCAATGATTACCATGGACATGAATCTAGGTCTAATGGAAGACGGTGATTCACCACTAGCTTCTCAGGGCTGACATTGCTGGCACTGTCATAAACAAATTCATAAACAAATTATTTTAAAACCCTGTACTATGTAAGATCTGCCAAACCTATGGAACAAATAGCTCTTAAGGACACTGAAGCTTATCCAGAGGTCAGGTACAGTGGACCTGCTGAAACCTCACCTTGGGTGTGTGACTTAAGCAGTTGATAAAAGAACAGTAGTTTGTAAATAATCTTCATTCTGTCCTTCACACCTTATGACGTTTACCCAAAAGGTTTCTGAATATACAAAATTTGATGAGCACACTTGCATTCAGATCTGTTATGACTTCAATGGTTGGTTTAGTGATACACCCTAGACACCCTGTTTGTCCCAACAGAGCTGTTAAAATGAAAAGAGTGCTCAACCTAAACAACTTACTCCCACGAACAATCCAAACAATGATTATGGACAGGCTAGCATTAAAAAGGAAAGCTGACTGAGCTCTTTCCACACTATGAGAGATCAAAAAAGCATCCTCTGAAATCTGATGAAGAAGGAAAGTCCATTGGATTTAGATTTGTCACCTTCATGGTTGGTAGGATTAATGTAGAAAACATCAATCAATCACAAGTTGAAAAAGATTATCCTGTTGCTGACAAAAGGAACAATGGACTGAGCTGCGAATTTACATGCAGTCGGCTAGAGACAATGGCAAGGCCGTTGTGGTTATTACAATGGTGGAAAGTCCCAGGTTCATTGCTTCATTTGGATGGCAACCTGTTGAGTTTCATGTGAAACCAATAAAGAGATAAATATGAGATAGTAGGAACTGCAGATGCTGGAGAATTCGAGACAACAAGGTGCAGAGCTGGATGAACACAGCAGGCCAAGCAGCATCATAGGAGCAAAAAGGCTG
>NC_063338.1:48583388-48634711 GCF_021869965.1 Rhincodon typus
AAACGTCAGCCTTTTTGCTCCTATGATGCTGCTTGGCCTGCTGTGTTCATCCAGCTCTGCACCTTGTTGTCTCTAAAGAGATAAACATAGTGGGCATCATGGGGCTACACAAACATTGTTTCCATTCATGAGCTTCCTTACAAATTTATCACAGGTGGGTTTAAAGTCAAGTTCTGCACTGCAAGAGGGTAAGAACATGAACACAAATATTTTCACACAGATGGTTAGTAGGATATCACCTGCTTCATTGTAAGCTTTTAGAACCAATCTGAATAAATATTTGAACAGTTATACTGTAAAGGCATGCAGGGCAGGAATGGGGCAAAGATAGTGCTAGCTTTTCAATTACAATTGAAAAGCTAGCACTAGCATCGGAACAATAGGCAGAAATGCCTCTGAGTCATGATTATTATAAATCAGATCCAGCAGGTGGCGTTTTTGCTGCATTACGCGAAGCTTGACAAAGGAACACTTATATACAGGACTTGCATGAGGAAGAGAAAAAATTGTGTCTTTCACGACAGATTTTAAGAGGAACAGATGTGGCCCAGAGATCTAATTATTATAATCATCTTAACTAAAACATACACATTGGACAGCTTACAAGACAGTAAGACATTTCTGAAGAAGGGTCTAGGAAATGTCAGCTTTCCTCCTCCTCTGATGCTGCTTGGCCTGCTGTGTTCATCCAGCTCTACACCTTGTTATCTCAGATTCCCCAGCATCTGCAGTTCCTACTATCCCCGACAGTAAGACTTGTTACGTTCTTAACTCAAAAGCTCTGGTCAGTTTTCATCAATACACTTAAGAATGCATTGAATCATTAAATGTTGAACTATACCAGAAGTTTTCAATCTTTGAAATTTTATTGCTGAGAAAACTAGTTATTCTGTTGATGACAGGCATGATATATAATATACATTACTTATTTTTAATCATTTATAGTTGCAAATCAGATTTCAATATCACCCATAATCATTTCAGATATTTGTGGCACATTCTGCCGAGATTGCATTGTCTAGAATATTTAAAAATAAGTAATTATCTTCCAGAATATTGTACAATTAAGACAGTTAGAAATAACAAGTTGCAACTTACACATTCAAATATTATTCTGCAGCACAGTCCTTGAATGGAAACAATGGCCAGTTTACATCATTACAATGATTGGTTTCGGTGTTTGAAATGAATGGGTTCATGACTCAACCCAGGAGTCTTCCTACTTGGTCCCTCCTAAAAGTTGTAATATTTCTACTCTTCCCACGTTGAGAGGGCCTTACATTATGCTAATGTCCCCTGTTGGTCTGCCAGCCTGTTGCAGGGTGGCTGCCATCATTGCCACTGCACCACTGGCAAAACAATGGCAGATCCTCTAAATTGGGCCTAATTGGTGCCTTAATTATTTAAAATGCCTGGCCACTGCCTTGCAATGAGCAGCCAATCCACATTCCTGCTCATGGCTGGGGAAACTTCCCTGTTGGTAGGGACGTGTCAGGGAACCCTCCTGATAAGTCATATGGCTTCCCAGTAGCCACCCATCACCCTGTCTGTCACCCTGTCATCACCCATTTTACTACTGGTACCTTGTTTTCAGATCCTTGGAACAGTTTATTATGTTAAAGGTGCCATATAAATGCAAGTTGTTGTCCTTTGTTTGACAGAGCAATGTATTTTACTCTACAACAAATTCAAACTGTTAAAGCAATTCCTGACTTTGCAGTTTTCAGGTTATTAGTTAACTATACAATTTAAAAACAGCCAGCAGGATGCCATGATGTTGAGTGAATATTTACAGCATTAGTAATTCTCTAGAGTACATAATAATTTTTACAAGTAAAAAGGGTTGTTATCAATCGCATTCAATAAATATTATATCATAGCTTGCTTAATACTCATCCTGCATCAACTTCACAAATACAGATTATGTTATCACACTGCTGTTAGTGGGTGGCTGCTGTGTTCAAATTGGCTGTCATATTTCCTACATTAAAACAGTGACTACATTTCAAAAGTATTTAATTGACTGTAGACACGTATGTTATATATGAGGGATGAAAGCATTCAGCCAACATTATTAACAGAATAAATACAATTCAATACTGAAACAAGGGAAATTGTAATCATAAGTGCAGAAAAGGCAAAACAGCAATTCTGGAATCAGTGCAATGTCATTTTTGCAAGTTTTGTGAAGGGATAAATGAATAGTAAGAACTTCCAGTAGTGCTGTTCTTTTGTGGTAACAATATATATGATTCCATCTCTTTAATACCGCGGGATGTTAAAGGCACTTGATAAATGCAGTTTTCTGTTTTCATTGACAATGCATCCCTTGCAGCTCTTCCTAATTTAATTGAGGGTTGAAGTTCCTCTATAAAGCAACAGCAAGGCACTGAAACATTTTGCTTGTTACCTGCTACTTCTGAGTGCAAAATACATTGTCAGTTAATTACAGAATCAAGGTACATTAATTAAATATTCCAACTGTGCTTTATAAACAGCTATTCACATGGGGACTTACTAATCAACTTATGTTTTCACTAGCCCAACATTTCAAATATTTAACAATAAACTATAGATAACTGATAACTGTCGATTGCTTCATTGAACATTAATTCAGATGATTATTGATTCACAATCTGTAGTTGGTCGATTGATGACCCTTTACTATCACAAAACTTTTATTGCTAAGTGTGCATACTTAGAAAGCATTGTGATATAGATCCTACAAACATCTGTTTGCACTTTCTGTCAATGTTTCCCATTCCAAATTCCTATGCTCACAACGGAAAAGGCCTCTGTGAAATTTCACTATGTTATTACACCTCAATGCCAGTAACTGTTTATTGGGAGATTATCATGGGTTTGTGATTGTGAAAAGAACTGCACAGAGGAATTTTACTGTTGTCTTATATTTAAAACTTACTGACATATGATCCTCTTCCATGGAGTACCAAATAATCATCCAACATCATACAATGCTCTGAGTGGGAATTCATATTTGCTGCTATATTTGGGAGGGTTTTCTGGAAATGACAGCACAGGAGTTGTGACTTCCATCTTGTCACTGTTTCAACTGCAAAACTGCACTTCTGAAATATCCAAGCTTCTTGACAAAGGTTTGATATGTACCATGAACTTTCCTGATATTTCGATGTTCTTATTCTCTCTCCTCCCCTCTCCTCCACTTCTTAGACACTCTTTCCCTCCTGTCTTACTCCCTTTCCATTGCCCTTTCCCACTTTAATGCCACATTCCCTACACTCCCACATTCCTAGCCACACTAAGTTCAAGTATGCATGAATTTAAGTGATGCACTATACATGTATGCTGTGTCCACAGTCATGGTCTTCATTCTAAGTTGTCATGCTGTGTGGCTCAGAAAACTGCTTAAGAAAGTGTCATGTAACACAAAACACTTGCTTCTCAAAAGAAGCCATGATCGTCGCCCACTGGAACACTTACACTAACTCCTAGCTCCTTACAGAAAATACAAGAAAATATAATACCCACATATATTTAATGTTGCTGGTATTAACAGGACTGAGTGTTGACTTAAACTCACTAATGAGACAACAATCCATTTCAAGACTCCCCACCACAAAATAAACAGGACATTTACCAGAATGGTGAAAAGAATGGAAGATTTTTAGTTAACTTGAAAAAACCAGACACACCAAATCTTTTCTCCTTCGAAAGGACTGTGGATGAGGGAGAGGGGGAGCTCGGTAGAGGTGATCAAAGTCTTCAATGATTTTAATAAGGTGGGGATATAAAAATATAAGGGGAAACTGTATCCAATGACAGAATAATTGTGAATCAGAGGACAGAGTTAAGGTGATTGGTACATGATGTCAACAATTTTTATGATATAAATTGTTGTGAGCTATAATGCACGACCTGAAAGGATGCTGAAATCAGATTCAATAATAACTTTCAAAAGGAGAATTAATAAATTCTTGAAAAGGAAATATTTTGTAGGCTATGGGGAACAAGCACAGTTGGATAACATTACCCTAATGTAAACCAATGATTATGAATTCTAACTACATATAATAATGAGTTGCCTGTGTTTTATGGGCCAGATAATCAGCCTGTAGGAGGCCATATGATACCCATCAGCTGAAGTTTAATAGAATTCCTCAATTTCATTGTTGAAAGCATTCTATTGTATTACTGGAGCAAAGCATAGACAAATAGCTTTACACATTTTGTTGTCAATGAATACTGGAACTCTAGTATAAGAGAGTAATGTAGTGTACGTTTCAATTTCTTTTCCAAAATTTTCCCTCATCTTCCTCTCCTGAGGATTTTGACTGCTATTGGATTATGGCTCAATAATTACTGAATATCTTACAATAAACGTAACCAAGTGGCCACTCTTCATTCAGTAACCTAGATAGAGAGTACTGGCCACATATTTTATGGCAGCAACATCTGGCAAAGCCCAAATTTGTCCTTAAGGTTCATACAAATACAATTTCCAGGAGCAGCCAATGGATAGAGTTCAGGAGACGGAATCCTGGATGACTTTCCACACCCTAACCTAGGGATGATGAGGATAACTGATCCTATTGCCAAGGTGGTTTAGATCTGACAGCATAGAATGGGATCAAATGCCTAATCTGTACAGATCGCTTCCAAGTTGCGTTTACTAACATGAGCCACCAAGGGACTATTTAATGTGATTATACCAGAAGCAATACAACAGGCTGTAGAGTGCTCTGCAGACTTCCATAAGTTAATGTACTGAGTATCACAGAGGTCAATTCAGAGAAACAATGGCAGGTGAGTTGTTGTAAATGAAATTTGAAATCTTTGTACTTAAGTTTATATTACATGTTCAGTCCCATTTAGGTCTCCCCAGTATTGCCTTGCATGACACAAATGACCATTTGTAACTGTCAAATGACTGTTTGGTTTCTATCTTTACTTGATATGAAACAACCATCAGTGCATTGCGCTTCCTACTGCTTGTCATGTATATGCTGATTGACCAATAATTTCTGCATTGTCCCATGCTATTCAACCATTATGGTTGATATCTAATTTTGTCCCTGGCAAATTTGAAAGTTCCTCCAAATTCTGGAGTCCAGTAAGACCTCGGTCCAAGTGGTATTCCTCTCTACAATTCTCTAAACTTACCTCAGCCTAAGACAGCTCCTCAATGGCTTACTCACACGCCATCTTTACTTCTCTTGGAAATGTTTTATAAATGACTCGAAGAAAGTTGCAGGATGAACTGGCTTTGTATCAGATATTTTCTGCAGTTAACTTTCAAATTATCCATTCTTTTAAAATTTCAGCCTCATCTACTATCGATGCCATGGCTACTCTTTTCACCTTCCTCATTAAACTACGCTGTATATTTGGAACGCCCTAAGAAATTCTGATCTTTGGTAAATGTCTGTGGAGTATTAATATTTCAGCAGTAAGCTGCGGAAGGTATTGATAAAAAGAAAGAAATGTAAAAATGGTGCAAGAATTAAACAGCAAATTAGGACTTTTAATTGTAAAACAAAATTGTCAATAAAGTTCAACAACAATAAGTATGTAAGGAGAGCAGGAAAGGCTACAGATTTTATTCCTATGCCAATTTCATGACAGCAAACTCAGTGCCTGGAGTTGCATCCATCTAGGATATATGAAGTGATGCTTTGCTGGACTTATAACAAACTTTCCCTTATAGCCTAAAAGTTTTGTCAGGGAAATTCCCCAGTAGGTGGGCTAGTAAATCTAGCTTCACAAATCATCCTATACTTTAGTGAGGCTTGTACTAGGAGCAAAATGTTCTAAAATTTACCCCAGAACATCTTCCAATCTACTTGTAGCACTAAATTGAATGTCAGCATTAGTCAGTTTCAAAGCCATGAAACATTTCATCTTACCTCCTTTGTGTGGGTGTGAAATGACACTGACATATCCAGCAGAAGTTTCCTATGCTCCACTCTTCGTACAAAATCTTGAATCCGTACTTCGAGGTGTCGGGCAGCTTTGTAGATCTCCTCAGGATCACATTCTCCAGTCTGGGCTAACTGCTCTGCTGCTTCCAGCAGTTTATCAGCATTGGTGTATGTATTCTAGTTGAAAATGGAAGAAAATTGAATAGATTTGTGATTCTGAAAGCTGTTGTGGTTGTTTACGCGCTCAATAATATGCTAACAGATGATCTGTTAAGCCTAAAGTAAATCATATTAATAATATCCTTCAGAAGAAGGGAGAGAAAAAAAGACATCTGGCAGAACAGTCTGCACAGATTCCACTTTCAACAGTCGGTACCAAACAGTATATAATCTTTTAAAACATAGCTTTGCTCCACAACACCAGATCGTCATGTACATTAACACAAAAGTGTGTGCTTATCTATGAAATCCTTGGAATCTCCAACAGTTATCATGTGATTTGACTCACCCAGTCCATTACCACAGCAATTTATCTTCAGCACAGAAATATTTGGCCAATCAAGTGCACCACTTTCTGGGTCTATCAGGTAATGTGACACAGAAAGGATGAATTTTTTTATACTAAGAGGAAAATCAGCCAATCTAATACAAATGTATGAGCACACGTAACTACTATACATTTCTGTCCACAATATGGCTTAATCCAATATCTCTGTATTTCAAAAGTACTTTACTCAGCATTTGAGAAAATTAATGTTTACTTTGTTATGGTTTTCCAGACATCATGGAGTTGAAATTTTCTCAGATCCCGAATCACTGGTACAACCTCATGTGCAGTGAACAACTTCCTTCAGAAATATGACCAGTCTGTTGCCTGCTTTTGATCAATCACCTGATGTGTGCAAAATGGGCCCAACCTGTGAGGTCACCGAATACTTCATCCTAAAGCTTTAAGTGCGATGATTGCTCAGGGAAGGCACAAAGACTATATACTAGTTCTGTCTAATTTACTAGTGTTGGTACACATTACTGGTAATTAGCGATATTTTAAAAGATATTTTGGAATAAAATCTAACATCAATTAAGAAAGCTCACAGTGCTTTAGCATGCCCCAGTACACAGGTGAGTTACAGAGAGCTGGGCTGCTTCATATTTTCAAATATGCACAATTCTTCATAGCCCAAAATAATGTATTATAGCTATGGCTAGAAAACAACTTATATAAATTCTACAATTCATTCAGCAGATTTGTATGAACATCTGTATTTTTGGTTCAAAACAACTTATAATTTTTTTTTGTCACACCTGCCTCAGATTGTAACAGCAATGTCAGTTGGGTCAGTTCCGTTAAAGAGACACTGGGCTCAAAATGTTAACTCTGCTTTCTTCCAACAGATAGTGTCAGACCTGCTGAGTTTCTCCAGTAATTTCTGTTTCTGTTTCAGTCCAGCTCAGCCTGTTTCTGGAACATGGACAGGACTTGAAACTGCATGCATTACTCAGGTGCAGTCTCACCTAAGACCTGTCTAACTTCAGTAAGGTATCCTTATTTCTGAACTCAAAACCTCTTGCAATGAAGGCCGATATACCAATTAACTTTCTAATTAATTGCTACACGTGCTTGTCTACTTATATTGATTTGTATGCAAGGACACCTAGATCCTTTCCTACATAGGATCAGTAGTAGACCATTCAGCCCCTCAAGCCTGTTCTGCCTTTCAAGGAGATCATGGCTGATCAGTGGCCTAACTCCATACACCTGCCACAAAAACAGAAATTGCTCAAGAAACTCAGTAGGTCTGGCAGCATCTGTAGACAGAAAGCAGAGTCAACTGGTCTACAAACTTCAGTTTCTGTTTTTTTTTCCAGATTTCCAGCATCTGCAGTTCTTTGTTTTTCATCTTCCATATGCCTGCCTTTGGCGTATATCCCTTAATACCTTTGCTAAAACAAAATTCTCTTTCTCAGATTTAAAATTAACAATCAATCTAGTATCTAAGACTGGTCTACCAGCATATAACTTCTGTGTCCTTATACTTCAGCCCTTTTGACATAAAAGTCAGCAATCAATTAGCCTTCTTGATTATTTTCTGTACCTGCCTGTAGCATTTTAAAGATCTATGCAATTGAACCCCCAAGTCTCTTTGGTCATATGCTGTATTTAACTTCATACCATCTTGAAAGTACCCTGACCTTTCTTTTTTGTGCCAAAATGGGTAACCTCACACTTGCTTAGATTGAACTCCATCTGCCGCAGTCGTGGCCATTCACCTAGTCTATCAATATTCCTTTGTAATTTTAAGCTATTTTAAGGCTGTTCATCCACATTTCCCAACATATCACGATTTGAATAATAGTGTGCCTTTCACACTGAAGTGCATAACTTCACACTTAGTCACATTGTACTGCATCTGCCACATGTTTTCCCACTCATTCAAATTGCTTAAATCACCTACATCCTCCAAAAACTCCAGAAGATCTGCCTTTCATAAATGCCTGCTGGGTTTGTCCAATCCGTTAATGTATGACAACCATATACAATCAACTAGCAGACTCCACTCTCCTTACCAAACCTGTCCTAGGTACGCCTTTGCCGACAATTCTATGCACTTAGTGATTGCTTGTGCATAGAAATCGGCAACTATTTCTATGAAGACTGCACCTCTATTGCTTTTCTCCGGTTATGTTTTCAATTGTACGTTTTTACCAGAATCTTCTAACGCAGCCCCACAGATTCAATATCTGAATGATTCAGAGCAACCATTTCTCTGCTGGTACTTGGCCAAGGAAGAGTGGTTGGTGATGCATCTGAATTTACACCTTGATTGTTTCATTGACCTTTAAAACTGATACAGGGGCTATACCTAAAATGAAGAGGGTAAGCATTAGCAAATCATTGGCTGTGCTATGGAATACCAGACTGCAATGTTCTGGGGATTGAGAGTGTGTAGGGCAAACTGGTAAAGACAGAGCAAAGAGGAAGGGAAGATACTAACAAATGTCCTATGCCTCCAGACATGCCACCTCCATGCTAATGGTTGTATGACTTCTGATCTAAGAATGGTCTCTTTCATGGGGCCAAGCGTTAGCATGTGGTAGGATCACATAGTGTGGTGTGCAGCTCCTTCCTGTTATGTGAAAGGGGTGGGCAATGATTAACATCTGTCTTTGCCAAATCCTCAATCTTCGCTATATTTTAATGAACATATCACATGGTGCATAATAAAAGGAAGAACCAACAAGGCTTGGTAAGAAAAATATTCGTAGATGAACTGTAGCATTTCAGGACATGAGTATAAGATCATAGAAATAGGAGTAGCATGAGGCTATTTGGCCCATTGAGCTTGCTCTGCTAATCAATAATCATGGCTGATCTGATCTAGATCCTTAATGACACTTCTTTTCCTGTGTCCAATAACCAACATTCTCTTGTCAATCGAACTAACTCAGCCATGAATATATCTATGGAAGAGAATTCCAAAGACTAACCACTAATGAAAGGTGATTCGGTTAAGTCGTATCTGCTGACTTATAGACGGTGCACCAAATGAAGTGAGGCGTATTCACAGGCTTAAAGCAATTATTGGATCCGCTTTGGTTCAGCAAAAGTATGAGTGAATTGAAATTGACTCCTGCATCAGCACCCTTGATGCCATCACTGACTTCTTTTCTGTACAGCACCCTCTAGGTCCTGAAGGTAATGATGTTCATATTGACATATTGTTTGACACTTCACCCTGCCCGTTCACCAATATTCTTTAGTAAATACCAGCCATCCAAAGAGAAAAGGACCTCCGCTCCATTCTAAAATTCCTCCACCGGCCTCTCTGTGGCTGTACCTGAAAAGAACTCGCAACCTGTAGTAATTGGAACCAGGTGGACCTTGTTATCTATGAGGTTCTTGACTGCGGTTGTTAACCTGGGCCAGTCAGGGAAGCCTTGGCTGACCAATATAACCAGGAAATTAGAACCTTCTCAGTTCGGGAGACTGACTCCGAGCTGGCTGGCCACAGCCAGTGTACTGTGCACAAGTAAATAAAGGGGGACTTGCTAACAGGACACCGGCCTCTGTGCAGTTATTTCAGGATCCAAATGTAAATGCTGTTGCTTCAAAATATCCTCCTTATAGCGCTTCTCTGATTTTGACACAAATTGCACATCCCGTTTCAGCTGCTGCTGGCCCGTGTCTCCGAAAAACTAGTAGTAACCTGTAAGTTGGTGAGAAACCAAGATAATTTCTCTGGGTATCTGGTGCTCTTGTTCTGCCAACTCCTGCCAGTTTACCTAAATTGAACCCCATTGGCTCCAAGGCTTCTGATATGCAACATAGTTAAAACACATTAAATAGGGCACGTATCAAAAAAAAGGAATACTTAACTTTAATCCAATGAAATAACTTTTTAGAGTAGCCTTAAATGATTGAAGTGTCGTCAGAAATGATAAAGACTCCAATAATCATAGAAATGTTCACTAAATTAAATCTAAGTATACAAAAAAATTGCAGTGTATCTTGCTGGATGGATTTTAGACAATGTGAAGATCAGCAGGACACACTGTGTTGAGTTTATTGACTATTGGGACTTATTTGACTAGTCCAGACTGAGATTTGAAGAAAGTCTTGAGTCTGTGTTATACAAATACTTTGCTTAATTGCTTATTTCTTTCACAAAGTATTCCATTGTTGTATGAGTAAAACCTAGACTTATAAACCAATAGTAACATCCAGATTTAAAGTATTGCTAATTATTTATAATTTAACACTCATCAAAGTGTGAATAAGATGAGGAATAATTCTCACCTGAGCTACTTCTTCAAAATCATCGTGCCTCTTTTGAAGTGCCCGAGCCCTGTGAAGTGACTTTCCAACCCCAGTGTGTTTACTTAGAAATGCTTCCCCATGGTTTTCTATCCAGTCTAAAACCTGTAATAATAAAAAAAAATGATAAGATACACCAGCAGGACAACCAGCAGAGGTAAATCATTGAAATGCATCATGTTGCATTTAATAATGTTTGATTAGGAGGATGTTGTAATCAATTCACCAGAAACCTGTAATTGGGAGAATTTGAAGGACCAACTAATTGAATCCCTAGAGAAATGAATTGCCAGGTTTGACAACCGGGTAGCTAGCATACTGTTCTATGCAAGACAAAGAAAAGTACCTGGAGATTATTGCAATATTCTGTGAGTTCTCATTATTATCATTTTCCTCTCTGGCAATCAGTAAATATTGTAACAAGACCAAAACAGAATGATAAAGATCCCTCTTTGATGACTTCAGACATTAGTTTTATTTCATGCTTCTATAAGATCCTTCTTGTTATTAACAGGCAGTAGAATAAAATTAGCACATTATATTATGCTTTAATTGTTAAATGTGTACTAAAAATATTAAATACATTTATTATAGTTTTCATCATTATTAACTGGTCATACAGAAGAAAATAAGCCATAGTTTACAAATGCACTGCAAATATTATCAACATTATGCTTTTGACGTTGTTGTTTCATTATTTTTTTCCACTTAACTACAACAGTTAGCAAACAAGGTGCCAAATTTTCACCATGGAGGTGGGAACCCAAATCAGAAAATCTTCTCACTTGGTAGACCCACCTCCATGGTAAACAACCTACACAGGCACAAGTTTTGTTCCGGGGGAATGGTATTGGTGGCACAGAGCATTCAGGAGGCAGCCATAAAAGTGGTAGAGTGCAGAGGTGTGCTAGTTAGAAAGCCTGGCTCAGTTTCCTGAGACTGGCTGAATTACACAAGGCTATTAGGCTCACTCACCTTTAAGCCTCAGCACACCCATCACAAACAACCCCATCCATTACTCTTTCTCGCTCCCCACCCCCGCCAATGCTACCTCTGTTGCCAGTCACCATATATAGACACTACTGACAGATCTCAGGAGTCAGATGAAAGATATATTTGTAACAATATACAAATGTTCTCACTCACAATCATTCAATGCTGAAAAATGCACATAAAAACCATTCAAATATTTTAAATTCCCTCCCAATTTCCTACAAAAGCAAATTTGGATTCAATAACCACATCAAAGACAGTTAATCCTTTAATATTTACTTAAAGCCATCAATCAAAATATGATCTCAGCCATTCACCCTCACTGAGTTAAGTATTTTTGGAGCTTTTGAAACTGAGTCAAGTATTCAGTGAGGGCTCAGTTATAATAACAGCCTTTGAGAAATGTCTTCAATGAAATCTATTGAAACTGCCGTACCAGATGGCAATGGATTTTCTAAACTAAATCAAATGGTCAATCAATGCACTTGAACTCTTTTACTTTTACTCTTAACTAACAGCTGCAGCCTGCTTTTATTACATTTAAAGGGTTAGGGAATTAATGACCTTTTTTGATTATGATGCTTTATCTGCCCTACAAGAGTGATTATGCCTCCTACATTAATTTGTGATTCCCATTGTACAGACCAATCTCCTTGGAACTATGAAAATATGATGTGTTTGAACCTCCTGACTAATTTCATGTGGCTTTGTGGAGTTCAGGTTTCCTTCCCCATGCTGGTTAAACTTGGATCTGGCTAAAATGAGAGACTTCCACTTATGTGTCCCAACTGCTATTTTTAAAGGCATTTGGAGTCAGCCCACCTCCACAAAATGCCATCCAGTTGAATAACATCTTATCAAAATTTGAAAAGTAAAATTGTGAATTTAAAAGTGATGATTGATAAAATCCTCCATAAACAGTAGCTGTAGATTCGAGAAATTAAATAGCAGTTTGTTCAATATTTAAAGGTCTCAATGACAGGCACATGTGAGGAGATCCTGGTGTAGTGGTCATGTCACTAGATTAAAAATCAGTGGCCCAGGTTAATACTCTGGGGTCCTGGGCTCATGTTCTATTGTGGAATTTAAAATTCAAATAATAAAAAAATCTAGAATATAAAACAGATCTCAGTAATAGTGACGATAAAAACTATCACTGATTATTGCAAGACCTGTCTAGTTTGTTCATTTCTTCTAGGGATGGAAAGCTGACATCTTTACCCAGTATGCCCTAAATATGACTCCAGACCCGCATGGTTGATGCTTACATGCTTGCTAGAATAGCCTAACATGCCATTTAGCTCAAAGACAATTAGGGATGGGCAATAAATGCTGGTCTTGCCAGCAACGCCACATCCCATGAAAGAGAAAATGGAATAAGATTACCTGAGCCCATCAGACTACACATTGTGTTTGAATTAACTAGCTCAGATTCTTCCTTGGATAACTGTCAAAAGACCAGTTTAACAATGGCTATAAAACTTATGAAGTTTATTTACAACGTAATATCTGACAAAAGTTGTTTCAATTAACCCCTTGTGAAACAGAAAAGCCAATACCAAGCTATTTGTTAAGTAAAACAACATCCTTTTGGTCACTACCATTGACAGTGCAGAAGTAAATGGCATACAGATGACAGCCTAGTACAAGTTAAAGGAATAAACAGAAAAACAAATGAGCTTAACTGGTGTTTTTATTTTCCTTTATTCATTCAGGGGAAGAGGGCATCACTGACCAGGCAGCATTTATTGCCCAGAGGACAGTTAAGAGTCAACCACATTGCTGTGGGTCTGGAGTCACATGTTGGCCAAACCAGGTAAGGATGGCAGTTTCCTTCCCTGAAGGACATTAGTGAACCAGATGGCTTTTTCTGACAATTGACAATGGATTCATGGTCATCAGCAGACTCCTAATTCCAGATGTTTTTATTGAATTCAAATTCCACCACCTGCCACAGCAGGATTTGAACCTGGGTCCCCAGACAATGTCTGGGTCTCTGGGTTAACAGTCCAGCAATAATACTACTAGGCCATCGCCTCCCCCTACACTACTGGTGTAGTCCAAGGGTAACAGAGGTTGACAAGAAAGGAAATGGGAGATGGCATTTGATTCTCTTCACTTTGAGGTGGTTCGGGGACAGACAGAGTACCAGCTTTAGAGAAGCACTCAACAAGTGGGAACATCAGAAATGAACAGGGAGTTTGGGAATGGTCTCTCCATCAGATGAAAATACTAGTGCTGGGCCTGTGCCCCATACAGGAGCAGGCTGTGTCACACACAATGGAAAGACTCCAGGAAATTGTTAAAATAATACAATGTGAGTGGAGACTTAACAGTGTATTTGCTGCCTCTGTTTCTGCCCCATGCATGGTCAACTCTGATTTGTTAGATGCATAACAGAAAAGAAACTGGCTTCCGATATTCCCTACACAGAATTTTATCCTCATTATCAAACTACAAAACATTGTTTTACAGGAAACACATGTTGCCTTTTTCCATTGGTCCACATCTCAATGCAATAGATAATTTTGAAAGAGCAGGAGATATCCAGTGAGTGCCATAATCAGCAAGGGAGGAATTATGAGCCAATCTGCTCTAACAATGCTATTGGTTGATGGGAGGAAACAAAAGGAAAAGTCTTCTATTTTCACATAATATCATGGGACCTTCATTGAAAAGGCAGACTGGCCCTCATTTGATGACTCATCCACAGTTGGCACATCTGAAATGCAACCTTCCCTCAGTATTGCAGTGGATGACAACCCCAGATTTTTAAAGCTGATAATATTCTACTTTTTAATTTAGCTAATCTACCAGAGTTTTATTTTGATGTGTACATGTTATCTGATTAAACTTTTCTTTCTGACAAAGCATAAGGCCATAGAGTGCTTTAGTTAATCCCTTACTTTACTGAATATCCAAACAATTAATCCTGGTATTACAGGCAGAGCTTTCCAATTCCTTTTAACTGTTTCATAGATTTTTTTTAAAGCATCACATTTGAGCTGAGAGATCCATTGTCAAATGAACTGAAAAGTCACGTTGCATGATTGAATACTTGAATGTTCTTCATAATCCCGTACAAATTCAGTCTATTTCCCCACTATCTCTGATTTCATTAACAAATTACCTTTACCGGAATCTTTTGATTGTTAGACTGAATTCAGATGGAAATAAATTGAATGATCAGCACAATATTAAACAAGGTGCCATCTTCAGTCACCTAAAATATAGTGGGCTTCATTAAAAAGAGAGAAAAGGGCTATTTCTGCCATTTTGCACGTAACTTGGTTAACTGAAAAACACAGGTGATTTTAGTGATGGTACATAATAAATAAAAAGCCCAACATGTGATTGGGTGCTGGAAAAAAAAGCCATTCAGTGCATCGGTGAGTGTTAACCCTTATGGATATAAAAAGAGAAAAGACAGAAATGGGTAATATGGGTGATTTGGTGGTGAAAACAAGTTTTTTAAAAAAATAACGAGTGGTTTGGTGGGGGGATAAAAGAATTCACAAATAAAATCCTTCTGGATACAAAAATTTTTTTAAAAAGAAAGAAGTGGGTATTCAAAATGGTCACCATCAGGTCCAGGCATGGAGCGTGAAGGTTGTTGTAATTTCCTGTTTGCCCTTCTACGTTCATGCCCAGGTTTCCCAAGAGAGGGAGCATGTTGTATCTGGCAACACCATCGAAACTTCTGGAGTGAAGTGTGCACCGTGGAGGCCAGATTGATTTATTTCCCCATCCAAATCTATTTTGGTTTTGCCTTGTTTTTCCCTGTCCTTCGTTTTTGTTATGGCTAAATTGGTGGGCACTGCTTGACGATTTCTAATTTAATCGGAGATGCGAGTGATTTGATGGTGGTTTATATTTTACAAAAGAAATGGGCTCACAAAGGCGTAGTGGGTGGTATGCAACTGCCGTGATTAAAATGGTTTCAGACCAAGTGTTTGGAATGTCCTGAGTTTGGTCATTTCAACCAGTGCGGCAGAAAGTACGTTAACATTTCCCTCAATGTTTTAAGGTTGGGAGAAGGAAGTCAGATGAGGTTTTTAATAAGCATATCTTGATGCAAACCTTTTATCCTTTTTGAGGAATGGTGCGGAGGTGTGGCTGCTTTTCTATACTAACTGTTAGCCTGTTGAAATAACATCACTCCTTCAAAGGCCAAGAATTCCTTATGTGGGACTTGAACCAGAGCTTTTGGCCCAGTGGGTTGCAATGCTATCGCTGTGCCACAAGACCTCCTGCAGCAGAGTAAAATGGTTCGGGGCAAATCAGCCAGTCAGCCCACCACTTCCGAACACCATTCAGTTGCCCCTCCTGGGAAGTACATGCCTGTATCGACAAAAAAAGCAATTTGACCTCAGCTGTCATTGTGTGTTGATTTTATGTAACAAATCCTGACACTCTCATGCGTATGGTGTAGTTATCACATCTCACAGTCAGGCAACGTTTTGCAACGTTTATGTTGTGACTCTTGATGGTGATCTTTAACTAGGCAGTCTCAGTATTGTGGTCTCGGAAACCAGATTGAAAAGATTCAATATCTTAGAAGTTGTTGCTTTCTGTTTAAAGAGTGACATCACACATATTTCTGTTATCGTATATAGTTTCCATACATCCTTTATGGATACTGTCAAGGCCACTTAGCTTCTTACTTCATTCATCTTTGGTTCAAACATG
Source organism: Rhincodon typus (assembly GCF_021869965.1). NCBI lineage: Eukaryota > Metazoa > Chordata > Chondrichthyes > Orectolobiformes > Rhincodontidae > Rhincodon > Rhincodon typus. Next base: position 48,599,787 of record NC_063338.1, read on the forward strand.
GACAAGGGAGCTGAATTCCAGGAGTGAGGTGAGAGTGACTGCCCTTGACATCAAGGCTGCATTTGACCCAGTGTGGCATCGAGATGCCCTAGCAAAACTGGAGTCAATGGGAATCAGGGAAAAAAGTCTGCATGATTGCACAATGTTCAGCACCATTCGAAATGTCTCACATGCTGAAGCAGTCCATGTCTAAATGCAGCAAGACTTGGACAATATCTAAGTTTAGGATGTTAAGTGGCAAGTGGCAGGAAATAACCTTCTCGAGCATCACCCCCTGTCATTCAATGGTATTGCCATCACTAAATCCCCTGACTATCAATATCCTGGGGGTTATCACTGACCAGAAACTGGACTAGCCACATAAACACCATGGCTATAACACAGGTCAGAGGTTAGGAACCCTGCAGTGATTAACTCACCTCCTAATTCCCAAGATCCTGTCCACCATCTACAAGGCACAAGTCAGCCAAGTGATGGAATACTTCCCTCTTGCCTTGATGAGTGCAGTTCCAACAACACTCAAGAAAATTAACAGTATCCAGGACAAAGCACCACGTTTAATTAGGACCACATTAACAAGCTGTCACTCCTTCCATCACTAATGCTTAGCAGCAGCAGTGTGAACCAACTATAAAATGCACTGCTCAAATTCTCCAAGATTCTTTAGATAGCACCTTCCAAACCCAGGACCACTACTACCTAGAAGGATAAGAGCAGCAGATATATGGGAACACCATCACCTGTAAGTCCTCCTCTAAGCCACTCACCATCCTAACTGGGAATTCTATTGCTGGTCAAAATCCTGGAACTTCCTCCCTAATAGCATTGTGGTCTACCTTCAGCAAATGGCAGTTCAAGAAGGCAACTCACCACCACCTTCTCAAGCACAGTAAGGGAAGGGTAATAAGTAATGGCTCAGCGAGCAATGCTCACATCCTATAAATGAATATAAATAAACTGTGACAGCATACTGCCACCGCGTTTAGAGCTCCTCTCACTCTGTCATATGAAAAAGTTCAGCAGAGACGTTCAAATTGGGGCAAGTGCTTCTTTAAAAATCAACATGAATGCTATTGTGTAGTGTTGGTAGACTGGACCCTCAGTATTTCTTTATTTGGATAGCTATGTGTTAGACACACACCTGCAATTTCCTCAACCCCTGTGCCAAATAATAAATCTTAATTTTGCTCAGGTTCTAAATCAACAATTGGATGTCAAACATGCTGAGTAAAATTCCAATTGTTATTGTGTATATATTTACTGTGTTGATTTACTTCAAGGTAGTAATTCAAAAATGTTTATTAAATATGATTATTACAAAATAGATATTCCTGGATGCAAATAATAGCATCTCATCTGAACTGAAGGTTGTTTCAATCAGCACCACCAGCAGTCCTTAGATGTTGCTAGACCTGGTGAGTTTCTCCAGCACTTACTGCTTTTATTTCAGTTCTCCATCATCTCCTATACTTGCTTTTTATTCTCCCTAACTTGCTTGCCTTTTAGGAAGCCTGGTGAAATAACTGCATTGAAGCCGGTATCCCATCACCAAGTCACCCTTTATTTACATGTGCACAATACGTGGTCTCTGACCAGCCAGCTCAGAACCAGTCCTGAGAGTAGCGAGAGTCTCTGAGACTCCTGATTGGCTCAGACTCAATGTGATCCACCCGCCTCTTGTTCCAATCACTCCCCTCCTCCACACACACCTACCCCCACCCCACCCCAATCCAAGTCCAGGGATGTAAGGCTGTTCTTTATCTTATAGCTTTTCCTGAGACATTTTCGCATCAGGACGGGTTTCTCTGACACTGACTTGGACACGGGTGGAGTGTACCAGACTGTAGCCTGTCTCATGCACCTGGAGTGTTTCGGAAGGAATTCCTCCGGTTCTTCAGGCGGTAACAGTATTGAGGCTGTGACATCGGCTGCATCCACCTTGGACTCTGACGCTAGACGGAGGGGGCGAACCCACAGTTTCTGACAGGCTTTCTGGCTGTTCTGAAGGGCCAGGTATGTTTTGCTCCTGCCGTGTTTGCGAGGTAGCAGCTTTCAGGTGATCCACATTTGTTCAGAACCACCTCACCTATCTGAACTTTGTATGTCATGGGACCTGACCTCATGTTGACCTCACCTCGTACCCAATGCAGGGCCATTCCCAGGGTTTTGACACCAAACCTCATGCTCTGAAGTAACTGTCTCTCTTGCTTAGATTCTATTCCTGATGCCATTTCACCCTCCTTCCCACGTCTGGGAATACCAAGTTTCACCTGGTGCAGAGTCTTCTCCCCATCAGCAACTCTGCTGGAGCTATCCCTGTAGCTGCGTGAGGAGTGGTCCCTCAATTAAACAGGAACTGGGACAGTTTAGTATTAAGTGAAGCTGTGGGCAATTTCTTTAAGCCTGCCTCCAAAATTTGGACTGCTCTTTCTTCCAGATCATTGGACGGTGGATGGTATGGAGCTGCCTGAAAATGCCAAATGCCAATTGACTTCCAGAAAAGCTCAAGTCCATGCCGGTAAATGGCATTCCATTTTCCGTGACCAATACTTCTGAGAGGCCGGGTATTGCAAATTATGCTTGCACTGTTTCAATTGTCATCCCTAAGTTTGATAAATGAACTGTATGCACGTCCAACCATTTTGAATGGGCATCGACAATGACCAGGAAGATTAAGCCCAAGAAGAATCAGCATTGTTGACATGTAATTGAATCCAGTGTTTACCCAGCCATTCCCATGAAGGTTGGGGAGGTGCTAGTGGTAATTTTTATCCTCGTTGGCACTCTAAGCACTGCCCGACAAGACAATGTTATCATCTAATCCTGGCCACCAGACATAATTTCTTGCCAGTATCTTCATTTTGGAAAACCCTGGATGAGTCTGGTTGAGTTCAGCCAGTATCTGCAATGACCTTTACTCTGGACAATTATACTTGCTCCCCATAATAATATGTCATTCTCTACAGTGATCTGGTCTCACTGTAGTCCAGAAAGGTTTCCTTCTGGTTGTGATGGTCCTCTTGTTTCCCCCTTCACCAGCATCCATTTTAGTTTTGCCAGGACAGGATCTTTTTGTGTCCACAGTCTGATATTGTCAGCGGTGACCCTTTATTTACAGGTGCACGGTACATGGACTCTGACCAGCTAGCTCAGAGGCCATCCCTAGAGTAGTGAGAGTCTCTGAGACATCTGTTTAGATTTGTCAGCCAGGTTAGCTCAGGTTAACAACTCCATTCAGGGATCTCATACTCAATGGGATCCACCTGGCCCTCATTCCAATCACTACACCTGGATACATCATTAAGAACATAGAAAGAATATGGTTTTGCTTGGTTTACATGACAACATCCTGTCAGTTAATTTGTGCAATAACAAGGTATAGAGCTGGATGAACACAGCAGGCCAAGCAGCATCAGATGTGTGCATCTCAGAATGGATGTGTACCACTCCATACCAAGCCTTACTAGTAGTGAAGCACTATAACCTGCAAAATACACACACACACACACACACAGGTTTCTTGACTTTTTATGTCCAATATGAAATTTATTTTGTACATTCCATCTTTAAATTACTAAAAAAAAGTATTTTACAGCCCCTTTTAACCACTTAATGATGGTGTTATTTTATGCTTTTTTTAACCACATTGAGTTATGCCACACATATGGTCACTGAAACAAAATAAAATCAAATGAGTTTTAGACCTAGAAAATATTAACAGCTGTGCTTCAGGATAAAAGTCTAATTACCTACTGTCAATTTTATTTTATATTCTCATGCACACTGCCAAAAAAAGGGTTAAGATTAATTATTAAATGATCTGAAATGTGGGGAATGATTGAATTAATTTTCTGATGGCCTGCTTTGAATTACTTTAATTATAAAATTGTAAAAATAGCATTGTATACTTTAAATGAAGGAGTATAATTTGACATTGTCTTTTGGGAAATAATGTATTGCCAATGAAAGGTATTTCCTGTTTGTCTCATCATATGGAAGTATTTTTCTTTGAGATTTTTGTTATGTATCTTGGGGTTACTAATTGTGAATATGTTTACAGAGAGTGACACAGCAGATGGCACATGGTGATTTATTTGTGTGTTTGCTGAATAAGCTGCTGACACATAGAGCAGGTGTGAGATAGATGTAACACACTGGCCCTTTGCATGAACGCTGCTGGCCATCAAGGTAGGCTACCTTGTTGTCTGACTGTGATCATGGGCATGACAAAAGCAAGGCAAGGCATGGATGGTACAAGCATGCAATTAGGTGCAAAGTGAGTGAGCAATTCTTTTAAGACCAAGCGAGCAGTCTTGCAGTGCACCCTGGTCTGATCTGTGAGCAGGGTGCTGTCCTTGTGTGCAAATTTTTGTGTTGAACTTTTGACATCATTCCTCATTTACTACTTTATACTGAGAAGAATTGTAATGTTGGATTTTTAACTTATCTCCTTATTTTTCAACTTTTTGCCTCAGATTTTGTACCTTGGTACCTTGTCCTTAAATGGCGCTCTGAATGATGACTTGTAAACTTTTCACTGTATTCCTGTATCCTTGTACTTGCGTTCACGTGACAATAAAATCTCATTCTAAATTCTAAAGCTAGTTGCTGGAGTACTCCAAGGCCACAGGTCTGTGCTTCCTAAGTGGGTCAAAGAGATGCCATGTGAATTATGAGGGGTTACAAATATCAGTACTGATGCCTGTAGATGAGGGGTGTGTGCAGCTGGTGTCTGTGAATCATGCCCTGAAATGCTGTTTAGTGCTGAGCAACATGGAGGTTAGTGCAAAAACAGAAGTTGTTGGAAAAGCTCAGTAGGTCTGGCAGCATCTGTGAAAAAAAATCAAACTTAATGTGTTGAATTCAGTGACCCTTCCTCAGAACTGATGGTAGCTCGGAAAATGTCAGTTTATATGCAGAAGATAGGATTGGGGGAGGGGGTAAGGAGTAAATGATAGGTGGGGATAAAGCCCAAAGAGAGAGAAGAAGAATTGGACAGACAAAGGAGTAGATAATGATCTGACGAGGAGGGTGAATAGCTGTTAATGGAGACTGTTAGTGGCTAACAATAGGTAGTGTGTAATGGCAGGCTATGTGATAACAAGGTGTGTGGGGTAGGGGGCTAGGACATGGGAGAGTTCTGGCCCTAAAATTATTGAACTCGATATTGAGTCCGAAGGGCTGCAGGGTCCCCAAGTGGAAACTGAGGTATTGTTCTTCCAGTTTGCGTTGCGCTTCACTGGAACACTGCAGCAAGCCAGAGACAGATGTTGGCCAGGGAACAGGGTGGTGTGTGAAAGTGGCAGGCAACTGGTTGCTCAGGGTCCTTTTTGCGAGCAGAACGTTCTGCACGTGGTCACCCAATCTGCACTTCATTTCTCCAACGTAGATGAGACCACATTGTGAGTAGCAAATGCAGTAGGCTAGACTATGTGAAGTGAAGGTGAAGTGCTGCTTCACCTGGAAGGTATGTTTGGGCCCTTGGATAGTGGGGAGGGAGGAGGTAAATGGGCAGGTGTTGCATCTTTTCGGGTTACAGGGGAAGGTGCCGTGGGGCTGTAGGGGTGTGTTGGTGGGGAAGGAAGAGTGGAGCAAGGTGTCCCAGAGGGAACAGTCCCTGCGGAAGGTGGACAAGGGAGGGGAGGGGAATATGTGTCTGATGGTGGTATCTCGCTGGAGGTGGCAGAAATGGCGGCTGATGATCTTCTGGACATGGATACTGGTGGGATTGTAGGTAAGTACAAGGGGAACCCTATCGCTGTTGCTGGAGGGAACAGAGGGGGTGAGGATGGAAGTGCAGGAGATGAGTTGGACCCGGTTGAGAGCCCTGTCGACAAAGGTGTGTGTTATTACACAGCTTGCCATTACACACTACCTATTGTTAGCCATTCAGTCTCCATTAACAGCTTTTCACACTCCTAGCCAAATTGTTATCTACTCCTTTATCTACCAACTGCTCTTCTCTCTCTTTGGCTCTATCCCCACCTACTGTTTACTCCTTAACCCCTACGCCCACTCTATCTTCTGCACATAAACTGTTATTTTCCTAGCTACCATCAGTTCTGACGAAGGGTCACCAGACCCGAAACATTAACTCTGATTTTTCTTCACAGATGCTGCCAGACTTGCTGAACTTTTCCATCAATTACTGTTTTTGTTTCTGATTTACACATCCGCAGTTCTTTTGGTTTTTATTTAGGACTTAACTCACTACCACATCTCTTCTAGACATGCCCACCTTGAACAAGTTCCTCTCCTCTCTCTGACACAATTTCCGTTCCAATGTTTTTTCTTGTTCACTGACATTAATTTCACTGTCACTCCTGGTGTTTGACCAGGTATTTGCTAAAACTCGTTTCCACAGGCATATCACATTCCTCAGTGACTGCCTCCGGCTCAGACTCACCCCACGTGGATTTCAACTGAGGTTTCATCCCTCATACTTTGAATCCACCCAGGGTTGCATGTATCTCCGTGATGTTCAAAGTTCTACAATCAGCTGCTCTCGCTGCATCCTCAGATCCACACTCAGTGCCATGCGGCGTCATATGCACGCTCTCAAACTTTCTCTCCAACAGAATTGCAACACATTGGCTCAGGGCTGTACCACTCCGCAATTCCACTTCATCCTCTGGCTCATTTGTCGTGCTAACAACAAACTTTTCTTTTCCTCTCCTGCATCAAGGCTCACAAGATGCAACAAATTAGAGATACCCACGGCCTTCTGGAACCTTCCTTTCCTCCCCTTCCCTCTGATTCCATCCCCCCTCTCAACCCCACTTCCGGTTGGGTATTCACCATCCCTCCTAACCTTCCACTCTCTGATGCTAAACGTTCTGCACTCAGCAAAGGTCTTAGCTTTATCCCTCTATGTTCCCACCTTAATAAATTTCAGGCACTGAACTCTTCTTCTGCCGTCTTCACCTCTGTGCCCATTTCTTCGGACAAGCATCCTCTTCCCGTCCCACAGACCCCTTCACCCAGCTCCAACACTCTCTCTCCACCTGGACCCCTCCCTCTGGCCTTTTACCTGCATCTGATCTGTTCATAGAGAACTGTCGACGTGATATCAGTTGTCTCACTTTCTCTGCCCTCCCCTTACCCATTCCAACCTATCTCCTTCTGAACTGACTGCAATCCATGTGCTTTGATCTAACCCTGACTTTGTTATTAAGCCTGCCGATAAGTGTGGTGATGCTGTAGTCTGGCGTACCGACTTCTGCATTGCAGAGGCTGAGCGTCAGCTCTCAGATACCTCCTCCTATCTTCCCCTGGATCATGACCCCACCATGATGCATCAGGCCATTGTATCTAGTACAGTCACTGACCTCATTTCATCTGGTGATCTCCCCCCCACTGCATTCAAGCTGTTAGTGCCCTAACCCCGCACAGCTCACTTCTACCCCTTCCAAAAATCCACAAACAGGACTGTCTGGGCAGACCTATTGTTTCAGCCTGCTCCTGCCCCACAAAACTCATCTCTTCCTAACTTAACTCCATCTTTTCTCCCCAGACCAGTCCCTGCCCACATACATCCAAGATTCATAAGAACATAAGAACATAAGAATTAGGAACAGGAGTAGGCCATCTGGCCCCTCGAACCTGCCCCACTATTTAATAAGATCATGGCTGATCTTTTTGAGACTCAGCTCCACTTACCCGCCACTCACCATAACCCTTAATTCCTTTACTGTTCAAAAATTTATCGACCCTTGCCTTAAAAACATTCAGCGAGGTAGCTTCAACCGCTTCACTGGACAGGGAGTTCCACAGATTCACAACCCTTTGGGTGAAGAAGTTCCTCCTGACCTCAGTCCTACATCTGATTCCCTTTATTTTGAGGCGATGCCCTCTAGTCCTAGTTTCACCTGCTAGTGGAAACAACCTCCCTGCCTCCACCTATCTATTCCCTTCATAATCTTATATGTTTCTATAAGATCTTCCCTCATTCTTCTGAATTCCAATGAGTATAATCCCAGTCTACTCAGTCTCTCCTCATAATCCAACCCTCTCAACTCTGGAATCAACCGAGTGAATCTCCTCTGCACCCCCTCCAGTGCCAGTATATCTCTTCTCAAGTAAGGAGACCAAAACTGCACACAGTACTCCAGGTGTGGCCTCACCAAGACCCTATACAGCTGCAGCATAGCCTCCCTGTTTTTAAACTCCATCCCTCTAGCAATGGCAGACAAAATTCCATTTGTCTTTTTAATTACATGCTGTATCTGCAATCCTACTTTTAGCGATTCATGCACAAGGACACCCAAGTCCCTCTGTATAGCAGCGTGCTGTAATTTTTTACCATTTAAAACATAGTCCATTTTCCTGTTATTCCTACCAAAATGGATGACCTCACACTTACCAACATTGTACTCCATCTGCCAGACCTTTGCCCACTCACTTGGACTATCTATATCCCTCTGCAGACTTTCAGTGTCTTCTGCACACTTTGCTCTACCACTCACCTTAGTGTCCTCTGCAAATTTTGACACACCACACTTAGTCCCCAACTCCATATCATCTATGTAAATTGTAAACAATTGCGGTCCCAACACTGATCCCTGAGGCACACCACTAGCCACTGACCGCCAACCAGAAAAACACCCATTTACCCCTACTCTTTGCTTTCTACTAGCCAACCAATCCTCTATCCATGCCAATACATTACCTGTCATACCGTGCAACTTTACCTTATGTAGCAGCCTTTGGTGTGGCACCTTGTCAAATGCCTTCTGGAAATCCAGATACACTACATCCACAGGTTCCCCATTGTCCACCACGCAAGTAATGTCCTCAAAGAATTCCACCAAATTAATTAAACATGACCTACCCTTCGTGAACCCATGCTGGGTGTTCCCAATGGGAGAATTTGTATCCAGATGTCTTGCTATTTCTTCCTTAATGATAGATTCAAGCATTTTCGTCACTACCAAAATTAAGCTAAGTGGCCTATAGTTACCTGCTTTTTGTCTGCTTCCTTTTTTAAACAGTGGCGTCACATTGGCTGTTTTCCAATCTGTGGAACCACCCCAGAGTCCAGTGAATTTTGGTAAATAATTACTAGTGCATTTGCTATTTCTCCCATCACCTCTTTTAGTACCCTGGGATGCATTTCATCAGGGCCAGGAGACTTGTCTACCTTTAGCCCCATTAGCTTGCCCAGCACTGCCTCTTTGGTGATAATGATTGTTTCTAGGTCCTCACCTGCTATAACCTTCTTGCCATTAGTTTTCGGCATGTTATTTGTGTCTTCCACTGTGAAGACCGACACAAAATAACTGTTTAATGTCTCGGCTATTTCCTCATTCCCAGTTATTAAATTGGCCTTCTCATCCTCTAAAGGACCAATGTTTACCTTCGCCACTCTTTTACAATTTACATATTTATAGAAACTTTTGCTGCCTGTTTTTATATTCTGAGCTAGTTTACTCTCATAATCTATTTTACTTTTCTTTATAACTTTTTTTGTGGCTTTCTGTTGGCCATTAAAGATTTCCCAGTCTACTAGTTTCCCACTACTCTTTGCTTTTTTGTATGTGTTTTTTTTCAATCTGATACTTTCCTTTATTTCCTTAGACATCCATTCCTCTGACACTTTACGCCAGTTTCAGAATTCCCAGTTTCCAGGCTCCAGCCGCCTCCTCTTTACCATGGACATGCAATTCCACATCCATTCCCTACCAGGATGGTCTTAGGGCTCTCCGCTTCTTCCTGGAGCAAAGGTATGAATCATCCCCACCCACCACCCTCCTCCACTTGGCCGAGCTCATCCACACCGTCAACAACTTCTCTTTTAACCCCTCTCATTTTCTTGAGGTCAGAGGGTGACCCAGTAATGCCTGTCTCTTCGTGAGGTACGTGGAACATTCCGAATCCCCATGAGTTTAAAAGGCAATCAAACTTATTCCGAAGAAGAGTCACTGGCTCCGAAACGGTAACTCTGATTTCTCTTCACAGATGCTGCCAGACCTGCTGAGCTTTCCCAGCAACTTTTGTTTTTGATCCTGATTTGCAGCATCTGCAGTTCTTTTGGTTTTTATTCAGCAAATATGAAACCAGCTTCATGGCTATGACTGTGTATCCTTGGTCTCGTTTCTGCCAATTTTCTGAGTTTTTACTCCGTTTGATTCTGAACTTGAAGAACACCCTTCTCATATCAATCTCAGTTTTACTTTCGCTCCACATTCAATTCATTAATTATCATGACCATTTTCTTTCACCTCCATTATTCCGCTTCTTTCCTCTATCCCTCCATTTCTGCCACCAAATCATAATCTATACCTTCACTGCCTCAAAAGTTAATTTTTCCAAATCTTCTTTACTCATCTTCCTGTCTCAGCCCTTCACAATTTTCAACTTATTCAAGATGCTGTTGTCAACATCCTCACTTGTACTAAAATCCACAACTCCATGTTCCCAGTCTACATTTCTTCCTTCATTCCAGTGAGTTGATTTTTAATCCACATTGTTACTTTCACACCTCCCAGTCGCCTCACTTCATTGAACTGTATATCCTCCAATCTTAAATCCTTTCATGTTTATTCCAGGCTTTTTGTCCGCTGGTTATTTCATCTCCTGCCCTCAGAAAATACATTGTCTTATACTACTTTGCTGATGCATACTCTGCTTTCAGACTTCCTTCTCTTCACCAATCCTTTAGTTGTTTTTCCCCTTTTTGCCTGCTGCTTATCATTTTATTTTTCCTTCCCCAAAATGATAAATGCTTTGAATTGTGTTCCCACATACAAGAAGTGCTAGAAAAATACAAGCATTTGGTGATGCATTTTCTGACATATTAAGCATCCACAGTGTGGAGTGAAGGCTAAAGAGTGCCTGAACTGTTTTATTTTCATCCAAATTAAAATTCATGCTTGTAGAAAACGCAGAAGGTAGCTGGAATGTAACATGTATGCAATTAGAAGGAAAAGTTACCGATTAGGAATAAATAGTGGAAAGTAGTTTTAAGCAGTTACAGTTATTCTTACAGTCATCAAAGAGAGGAAACTTTCATCTCCACAAGTTGAATTGTAAAATGTTCACGCAGCAAACATGTGAAGATTATGTTAAAAATTGTTTCCACACATTGATTGATTGTATTTCTGTTGCATGACCCATATATATTAATGATTTTGTACTGAATAGCTTTAAAACAGCCAAACAGTTCACATATCCTTATATTTTATAATAATTGACCTCATTTTTTCAAAACATCAAACAGATAAACTTAAAAACAAAAATGTTTGAATTAATTTTAGCAGCAAGTGATTTGTAAAATCAGTCAGCACTATGTTTCAGGAACTTTGAACACCACAATCTACTCATATTTGTAAATGATCTCGTCCTTAAGCTGTCTGAAAGAACAAAATCAATGGAAGTTTATTTTATAAATTTATATTTATGTAACTATTGTCTTTTTGAAGCCATATGCATTATCTCCATGGACTAAGTATCAGGGAACATATTTTAACAAATTTTCTGATATACTAATTTGCAATTGCCATCTTTTTGTTGTTACAGTCTCAAATTCAAAACAGTTCATAAACATTCACATCAGTGTCAATAGTGGTGATGTTAATGAGTAGAACAGTTGAAGTGAAAACTGTTAAATCCTTACTGTTAGAAAGTGTTTTGTAATGATTTAAAGATAATACAAAATCTGGTTTAATGGCAGTGTAGAAAATTCTTGATCACTAAAGACCTGCTGAAACCTCACAAGCAGCAAAGCACATGGGGACAAGCATATGCCAACATTAAAGGATACAGTCTTTATACTTTGTTGGTCTTTCTACTATTTTATCCATGCTGTTCTACCAGCATTTTATCTTACATCAGAGGCACTCTTTAACAGCAGGCTGGCTGATTAAATAATATCCACATTGCATTCCTCTGTTAGTCCATATGGTGATATGAGAAGTTTACACAGTATGCTCAGAATGCGACAATTTGGTCCTGATGGGATCTACAAACTACACTTCATGTAATCTGTTTTGTCTGGCTAACTGGACGCTGTGTTTACAAAAAATGGATTATGGAGCTCCTGTAGTGAATTCTTAATCTTTGATTTTAATTAAAATGCGATCAGAGGCAGTATTTGGGTTGATAACTGAGAAAGCAGTACTTTTAGATTACTATATGTGACATGGACTAAAGTGAACACGCATCATTTTTGAGCAACTTTGCTTAACAATCCCAGGGACTGATAACAGTGCAAAATCATTCATCTCTTCTCTACTGGGTCCTGGAGGCTCCAGACTACATGCATCTCCTTCAGAGAAGAAGTAACAACCTTATCTGCTTAAATAAACTCTGAATGCCAGGGACATACAGCCATTCCTTATTCTCAATGTTATTCAGATGCCCATTCCCACTCAAATTACAATTTCTGATGATAAAGAGGAGGAAGGCCCAAAGCATTAGATCCTGTCCCAAATTCTGTCTTTCCACCCAGACCCAAGGAATTTTGTAACTTAGTCGTACAATAACTTAAAATCAAGTTATATACAGGCTTAAACACTGACCCCATTATTTCTCATTACCATCCATTACTTAGCATGGTTACTAAATGGTTAAGACCCACTCTAGTTGTAGCACAGTGACAATATGTCTTTGGTCTCTCACAGGCTACCCAGGCTGCATAATTATGTAATTACTGTTTTCATTACTGCTTAACCAGTACCATTAATTTGCTGGATTAACCACAGCAGTTCTCCATTCCCCATTCACAAGTCTATAACTTGTTATTTTAAAAAGGAATTTCTGGAGAAGACAGTGCTCAAAAAGGTCCAGTCAGGGGACATAATCCATAAAGTATTCAATTCAAGACATCAACTGGATTAGTGAGAATGTCTCCTATAAAATGCTAATTCATTCGTTTGTTCAGGATTTACTACAAGTATTTTAATAATGCAGACCATTCGGAATTGAGAAAGTTGATCTTTCTTTGAAATTCTTTTTATTTGTATTACTTATGAACTGAACTAGTATTCCCTTCTATTTTCAGGCAATCAATTAGTTCTTTCTTCTGTCAAGTGTTAACTTGGATACTGAAGTTCAAATACTGCAATCATGCCTGGTTTGTCAATTAACAGTCGAAAAAGGGAACAAAACATTAATCTGTCAAGCACGCATGCATTTCTCAGACATGGGCCCTGAATTTCTGTCTGGTTCTACTCATCTAAAAATTATAATTTACAGCAGAAAATCAGCAGAGGAATGCAATTTATACTTTTATTACAGGGTATCACACATCTCCCAGCAAAGAACCCCTATCAGATTATTCCTGTCAGTTATACACAGTGAAAGCAGAAACTACAAAATCCAAAATAAAAACCAAAAGAACTGCGGATGCTGTAAATTCGGAACAAAAACAGAAGTTGCTGGAAAAGGTCAGCAGGTCTGGCAACATCTGTGAAGAAAAATCAGAGTTGATGTTTCGGGTCCAGTGACCCTTCCTCAGCAACTACAAAATCCAAGTTTTTTGAAGACTTTCACAGGGCTTCCAAACAATATAAAAGCAATTTGTGAATGAAATATTAATTTTAAATAAATCTGATCAATAAATAAAGAAAGATAGAAAGACTTTGCATGACCTTCGGACATCCCTAAGCACTTGGCAGCCAACAAAGTGCCTTTAAACTGTAGTCATGGTTGTAACATAAGCAAGTTACACAGCAGCTGGTTTGGGAATAGCAAGATACTACAAATAGGAATTGAATAATTAGCTAGATAACCTAGATGTTTTAGATGTTTGATGAAAGTTAAATATTTCCAGACTATATATTTTGTATCATTTTTAGCTTTAAGCAACACACTTCCCTTTTCCGAACCCTAACCAGCAGCACGTTTAGATGCAATTTAAATTTCAATCCTCATCATCAATGAAAGGACCCATATCTCAGCAGCCGTACTGTTTTTCTTCTAGACACAAGGCTAAGCCAGAGAGTAGCCCTGTGGCAGGGTATCCTTGTGACACGTTAACAGCACAGGATAGGAAATAATAGTGCTCCCAGGCCTGGACAGGACCAGAGTAATGCGGGTGCATTGCTCATATCCAGCTTTGGGCAAGGGATGGGAATGAGACGAAGAAAATCAGTTCAATTCTTTTTTGTTATCAGTTAGCTGTCTGAAACCCATGGAAGCCAAATAACATGAGAGTTCCAAACAATTATACGTAAGTATTTATTTCTTCATAACTTGAAGTTAACACTCATTCAATTGAAATGTTCCAAAAGCACACGAAGCTTCAGATAACAGTAACACTGCTGAGAAATGGGGAGAAGACAATGTTACACAAAAGATGGATGACCATTGGAGAGACAGAAAAAAACTAAAAGGAGAACTTAGAACAAATGTGCTCGGATCAACTTATGCTCTCTCAGAGACTTAAAGTTGTACCTTCCCACGGTGATGTTGAAGACTCAGGGGCTGGACCAGTAAACAAAATATCAATGACACCAGTAAACAAGCATTGGCTCAAAGAGAGGGCTGGATGATTAGTGAAACAGACAGTGAGAAATCTCCATGAAGGCTGACAGTAAGGACACTCTTTCCAGTTGCTAGGAATATATAATATCTATATATACATATATATGTATATATATATGTATATACAGGTGAGAAACCTTTTTCAAATGGAGGGAAAGTAATCATTCACTGTGGTCCTTGTTGGCCAACGGTATTGGGAAAGAAAAACCTCAAGGCCTGAAAAGTGAATCCAGCCTCCTTCCACCCACCTTCCTGCACACCTCCTCCCACCCACCTTCCTGCAAAAATGCCATCCCCTATTCCCAATTCCTTCGCCTCCGCCGCATCTGCTCCCAGGATGAGGCATTCCACTCCCGTACATCTCAGATGTCCTCGTTTTTCAAGGACCGCAACTTCCCCTCCACAGTAGTCGAGAACGCCCTCAACCGTGTCTCCCGCATTTCCCGCAACTCATCCCTCACACCCCCTCCCCGCAATAACAACCAAAACAGAATACCCCTCGTCCTCACGTACCACCCCACCAACCTCCGGATCCAATGCATCATCCTCCAACACTTCCGCCATCTGCAATCTGACCCCACCACCAAAGACATTTTTCCCTCCCCACCCTTTTCTGCTTTCCGGAGGGACCACTCTCTCCGTGACTCCCTTGTCCACTCCACACTCCCCTCCAGCCCCACCACACCCAGCACTTTTCCCTGCAACCGCAGGAAGTGCTACACCTGCCCCTACACCTCCCCCCTCACTCCCATCCCAGGCCCCAAGAAGACTTTCCACATGAAACAGATGTTCACCTGCACATCTGCTAATGTGGTATACTGCATCCGCTGTTCCCATTGTGGCCTCCTCTACATCGGGGAAACCAAGCAGAGGCTTGGGAACCGCTTTGCAGAACACCTACGCTCGGTTCGCACTAAACAACTGCACCTCCCAGTCGCGAACCATTTCAACTCCCCCTCCCATTCCGCAGACGACATGTCCATCCTGGGCCTCCTGCAGTACCACAATGATGCTACCCGAAGGTTGCAGGAACAGCAACTCATATTCCGCTTGGGAACCCTGCAGCCCAATGGTATCAATGTGGACTTCACAAGCTTCAAAATCTCCCCTCCCCCTACCGCATCCCAAAACCAGCCCAGCTCGTCCCCGCCTCCCTAACCTGTCCTTCCTCCCACCTATCCCCTTCTCCCACCTCAAGCTCCACCCCCATCTCCTACCTCCTAACCTCATCCCACCCCCTTGACCTATCCATCCTCCCTGGACTGACCTATCTCCTCCCTACCTCCCCACCGACACTCACCTTTACTGGCTCCATCCCCACCTCTTTGACCGGTCTGTCTCCTCTCCACCTATCTTCTCCTCTATCCATCTTCTATCTGCCTCCCCCTCTCTCCCTATTTATTTCAGAACCCTCTTCCCCTCCCCCATTTCTGAAGAAGGGTCTAGGCCCGAAACGTCAGCTTTCCTGCATCTCTGATGCTGCTTGGCCGGCTGTGTTCATCCAGCTCTACACCTTGTTATCCCAGCAAATAAGAAAACAAGTTTAGGGGTTTGTCTTTACTGGTGGTCATTTTTGATTGCTTCCCAAGCCATGCACTAAAATAGAAACAAGCAGAAACATTAGCATGACTAAATGTGGTGTGTCAGGAAGAGGCACTGAGAGATTTTGGCATCAGTTCTGGGACACATGGAAGTCATTTTCACAAGAATGATTTAAATTGAACAATGTTTACTGGCAAATTGGTTTAATATGGAAACGAGAAGGGGGCTCAGTTGGGTCATCCCTGGAACTGAGATGCAAATTTAACCTGGACCCATGCTTCCGATTCAGGCAGCATGTCAACATTGTGCTGCCACATCCTATCATCAGTACCACTAGCCATGTATACTGCACAATGGAGCACAACCAGATCATCACCAAGCAGAAAAGGACACCACTGATGAAATGAAATGGGTGGTGTGGTTTCTAGCGCCCCCACCTATAAAGGCAGTGGGGTACCCACATTCGCTCAAGACAAATAATGTAGCTGGAGATAGGTCTTCCATCTTGGGAGGAAATTCAGTCTCTGGGAACGGTGGCCATGATTGGTACTACATTCCAGAAAACAGGGCTGAGAAACAGATGTAAGGTAAGTCTGGGAGCTCCTGAGGTTACAGGACAGGGAGACAGCAAGTCTGGAGTTGGTGGTGTGGGGGCAGGGGGGAGGAGGAGGCAGAATTCAGATCTTAGGGATCCATAGTCAAAAAGTGGGCCCATGAAGGAGAAATGCTCCCTCTTTATCCACCTGAGGCACAAGTAGGCTAATCTGCACAGCTACCCTCATGCCAGCCAACCACTCAACTCCTCCAACTGGCTGGAAAATTGCAGCTGGGCAGATTGGCCACTAATGGGCCTCAGTTAGGAAAAGGGGTAGTGGCCTCCCCTTAAATCGTGGCAAAAGCGAGGGTAGAAGAATAGATGGCAGGAAAGACACCCACAGATTTTTACAGGACAAATCCTCTTGTAAACCCAGCTTCAGGAGACCATAAAACTCTGCCTAGGAATGAATTGGCTGCAACCAGGCAACAGGTCATGGGTAGCATAGGTACAAGCTCCCAGTGGGTGAATTCTGCTGCAGAGGACTCACAGAAGCATTTTGATGTGAGTTCTATAGAACAAAATAAATAGGAATGCATAATTAAATTCTAGGTGCTTTGCATGCCAATTAAGAATACTGCATGCAATAGCAAGGAGCATGTAGCAGTCCAGCAATCTCGGCATCGGGTTTTATGTGGGGTTCAAAGCCCTATCTTTCCAGGATGAAAGTGGTCAATTCCAAACTGGGCAATCCAGGAGCAGAGTAGCTTGAGATCAACTACCTCCAGGGAATATCAGTAGCTACTGTGGTAGCATGGTACTGGCAAAGGCATCTGCAAGATAAGCACTAGGGGGAATGGAGAAGGTGATTAAAGCTATATTGTAATATGGCATCGTTTTATGTATTTATTATGTAATGGGGAGAGGCAGTGGCACAGTGGCAACAGATATGGACTAAAAGTCCAATAGCCCAGGTTAATGTTTTGGGCACAAAGATTCAAATCCAGCAATTGGTAGAATTTAAATTCAATTAATGAAAAAAATCTGGCATTGAAAGCTAGTCTGATGGTGTCCACAAAATCATAGTTGGCTTTTGTAAACACCCATCCATTTCATTGTTATTTATGAATGGATATCTCTTAGGTAACTCCAGACCTATCGCCACATTGTTGACTCACAACTGCCCTCTCAAATGGCAAATTAGGATGGCACCAAATGCTGGTCTTGTCAAAGATGGTCACATCCCATGAAAGAACAAAGAGGCTGAGAGCCCAGAATTCCATTAGTTTGTTGAAGTAGGTACACAGTTAGAGTAAACATTGAATGTCTGACAGGTCAAGCGTTTCTTTCTTAGATTTATCTTACTAATGGTTTGATTTTATTTACACAAAATGAAAAAGTATCAAATGATTTAAAGTTCTGGTTGAATGACACTTTCATAATGTTAGAGTAATAGCAAGTTTTTAAAGAATGCTGTGTATTTCTGTTTCTTAAACCATTCCCACTTATGCCATTGCTACTATAGTGTTCATGAATTATGAGGAGGGAATTCTGGGTGAATGGGCATAGACATGCTATGAATTGGCATGACAGTATGAGGGACCATTGTCATGGTTGAGAGTGCATGGGTTGGTATTGAGTTATGAGGGTGTGCATGGGTTGGCTTGGGCAGGTAAAGGGGAGTGAAGGGCATGAGGGGTGGGGGTTAAAGGGCCTAATATTTAACAAATATTTAACTTGGACAAAGTCCTAGAGAACTGAGGCAGGTCTCTTTAAGCAGATCACTCCAGTACGTGGCTGCCATTGATCTGCGCTGTGGGGAGAGGGGCCGACATAATCCTGCAGCTGCCTGATGGCAGACTGGAAATCAAGCCCTACTATTCCCTGAGTTGCCAAAAAGTTAAAGATCTTATAGAAGCAAAATCCCCAATTTACCTGTCCTTTAGACGCAGATTGATAGAAAACATGGATCTGGTTTCTGCACTTTAACAAGGTAGACTATTTACTACAAATAAATAGATTCTAACCATAGATAAACAATTATGAATTGGCATCATGTAACACTATCAGTTAAACTCTAACCCCCTTATAAACATCCTAACATACACACATATACCAACTGACACAGAAACCTTGGTGTTGTATGTGGAGCAACAACCTGAGAAGGCAGTTCAATGGTCCCTGTCTACATGGTTTGCCAAGATGATCCTTTTGACTTGTCAGGACTCACTGGCCATTTGTCTCTCCCTTCAAGTGGTTTTACTTCATTGTAAGTGGCACAGATCAACTGGTTCACAAATTATAAAGTCTCTGATTTAATAGTTAAAAGCAACAGCTTATAGCAAATGGAGAGAAAATACGTTGATTTTCCTCAGGCCTTAGGAATGTTTACTGCTGAGAAAGGCCACCACCTCCACTTCTGGAGGTCAGGTCTGATGGTTCTGACATTCACACCCACAGACCGTTCAGTTACTTGGGAGCCACTGCTGTTGGCAGCAAGAAAATCTTGGTCTTCAACAACTGGTCACCCTCTACAGACCAATCTGCTACTTGCTGCAGGCTGAATCTCATTTGCACATACAATAGTTCCTGGTACCAGTTCTGCAACGAAACTTCTCCCACTGTGGAAACAACACTTACAATAAGTGCTGGTATCTTACTTTTAAAACACACAGCAATTCCTTCCATAATCCTTGATGTACAAAAGAGTCCTTTTCAAATTTCAGTCCGCAATCAAAAACGCAGGAAGAGAAAATGATACAGTTTTTACAGAATTGAAATCACACTACTCAGGGCACCTTTTTCTGAGGTGGGTGCACCATGCTGGCAAATGTCCCAACTTCAGCTATTCACCTCTAAGAGGAAAATCCACCTTGTGGACTAGATTTAACACCATCCAAAACCTTGCTGCAAATCCAACAAATATTTCTTTTCCTTTTCTGATTCATCAGTCACACTGCATCAAATCTTTTTCCATGGTCTCGATTTCCCCTTCAATCATACAAAACAAAAAGTTCTTTTACGTAACAGTTAGCCCATTTAATAAACACTGCATAATAATCATACTTTTTGCAATTGTCTGTATGCCATACCTTTACTGTACATTTAGTACCTTCCTATGACCTCATTCCTCCCTATTTCTGAAACTTTCTACAATCCTTTATGATTTCTGCACTCCTTTAATTTTTCATTGCTTCATCACTAATGGTCATGCCTTCAACTGTCTAGGCCCTAAACTCTGTAATTTCCTTCCCAAACCTCTCTGTCCCTCCCCTTTAACACCAGCTTAAAATCTGCACTTTTGACCAAACTTGATCACTTGTTCTAATAGTTCCCAAGTGGCTCAATGTCAAACTTTGTCTAATGCTACGGTGAAATGTTTTATAAGTAAAAGGTCCACATAAATTACATACTGCAACAATGACGACAACCTGTAATGAAACAATAACATTTTGAAAGCTAGAGATTAAGGAATCATGCATTAATGAAGCAAAAGGTGTTTCACTTCTCAGTGATCTGATAAGTCAAGGCTTTACCTGTTGAACATCCTGCTGAAAAACACACAGCTGAAGCCGTTGGTGCAGTCGGACTTTGCGGTGCTGCCAGATACTTTCAAGCCTTCTCTGGTGATGCAACACTTCATGCACAATGTCTAAGACTCGATGGACTGCTTTGGAGTAATTTGCAGTTGCAGTGAGTGAGTCAGAATTTCCTGGGCTTAAAGGTCGCTGCAGTACATCTAGAAGAGCTTTGCCATCCTGACTTACCTGTGACAAATAACATACAAGTTGTATCAAATCTGCTGTGCCAAACTGAACAATTGATCCAGGCACTAATAATCAGTCGCCCATGATTCAACTAAATCCGCCCAGCTTCCTTCAATGTTTCTCTGTTTTATACTGCTAAATGTGTTTATTTTAAACTTACAAATTACTCTATCTTATTTACAATCATTAACTCTGCCTGGCTTGAACACTCATGCTCAAATGGCTGTTTGAAGCTATTTCATGGCCTCAAAAAGCATTTTCATCAACAAAACAAGCTGACAAGTATAACCAATTATCTGGAACTGTACAAACTTTCAAGTGCAAAGGACCATAAAATGGGATCGTCATGAATTACATAGACCAAAAATTGTAAACACTACAGATGTTTTGAGTTAACAAGTAGATCAGTAGATACTTTTTACAGGACACTGACTGAATTACACTGCAGAATTTACCAAAGCCAGGTCAGAAACTTCATGGGAAATAGTGTAACTGATTGACAATTGCTTTATAATCAAATAGACTGAGTAACTAATAACAGAGCAGAAGCTGAATTAATAATAAGCAGAAAGATAGAATAAAGAAAGCAGTCTGGTGATTATGTGTACTTTCCTCAAATGAATGTGTCAACCTCTTTTACCTCTGCATATGCCTGTGTGATCTGCTCATACAGAGTCTGATGATGGTGAATTGCAATCTCCAAATCTTGCATTTCAGATGGAAGTCCTCCTTCAGCACAGGTTTTGCACCAGATATCAACACTTGATAAATACTAAATAAAATTGGAAACAATTATTAATACTAATCATATTTTTCCATTGTAAAACTCTCAGTGAAATTAAGTAAAAGAGATGAGGAGAATTTTTTACACAGCTATTTGTTACAATTTCCATGCATTTATGAAATAATGGTAGAAAAAGCTTCAATAGTACCTTTCAAAACTGAGTTAGTACATCTAATTTGTGAAGCAATGGGAAAGATGAGACGAGATCTAATTATTAGTTCTTTAAAGAGCAATCCCAGGTCTGATCAGCTGATTTGCACACTACAGAAGGAAGCCTTTTTTTTTATTCGTTATAGGATTGACTTTATACTAATCAAGTTATGCTGGAATTGAAATCTCAAGACATTAGTCATAAATCAGTGTGGGAATGAGGGCTGGGGTGAGTGAAACAGCAAGTGTGTAATTGTTCCAGCCTCTGAAAGAGAAGATCCAGAAGATTTTAACCTCCAGGTTATAACCCAATATCAAGTCCTAACCACCTGCTCCACAACAGCAGCTTTAAAACATAAAGAAAATGTGCCTCCTTTGGCCCCTTGTGTCCATTGTCAATTGAAAGCGAATTGAGACTTCTGGTTGTATGAATGTGCAGAGCCTTGTAAGGCATACAGGTAAAATGAAATGCACATACCAATGATGTCACTGACTTCACCGTATTAGTGAAAACTCTGCTTCTCTGTGTATGCAGCCTTCAGGTTTAGGACAAATTAGGTGGGTTACAGAAATGAAGCAGGAACATGGTGCAAAGCTTTCTCCCTACATTCATCATAATCCTTTAAGGACCCTGTATACACTGAGTAGGAGCGATGAAAACTGAGCAATTACTGTTTGTTTGAGAACAGCGAGTTAATTTCACCATGGGTCTGATGATAGATAGGTTTTCTACATTTTCAGCATTTTAATCTTGGAAATGTTATTGCTTTTGAAAAGTATATTTTTTGTACATTTTTCTGGACTGAGAGAAATAGATAGTTTCTTTGTTTCTTTAATTCATTCACTGGATGTAAATGTCACTGCCTAGGCCAGTATCATTTAAGACCATAAGTCATAGGAGCAGAGTTAGGCCATTCAGCACATCAAGTCTGCTCTACCACTCAATCATGGTTGATATGTTTCTTAACCCTATTCTCCAAACTTCTGCTGTAGCCCTTGATCGCCTTCCTTGTCAAGAACCTATCTGTCTCTGACTTAAGTACACTCAATCACTTAACCTTCACAGCCCCCTGCAGCAATGAGTTCCACAGATTAACCACCCTCTGGGTGAAGAAATTCCTCCTTATTTCAGCTCTAAGTTATTGTCCTTTCATTCTGAGGCTGAGCCCTCAGGTCCTAGTCTCTCCAACTACTGGAAACATCTTTTGCATGTCCACTCTATCCCAAGCCTCCCTGTATTCTGTAAGTTTCAATCAGATCCTCCCTCATTCTTCTAAACTCCATCAAGTACAGATCCAGAGTCCTAAACTGGTCGTCGTATGATGAGATCTTCATCCCTGGGATCATTCTTATAAACCTCCTCTGGACCCCCTCCAAGGCCAGCACATGCTTCTTCGGATAAAGGGCCCAAAACTCCTCACAATATTCCAAATGTGGTCTGATCAGAGCCTTATACAGCCTCAGTAGTACATCCCTGCTCTTGTATTCATTTCAAAATGAATGCTAACATTGTATTTGCTTTCCCAACTGCCAAGTGAACCTACATATTAACCTTAAGAGAATCCTGAACTGGGACTGTTAAGTTTCTTTGTGGCTTCCAATTTCTGAAACCTTTCCCCATTTAGAAAATAGTCTTCACCTTTATTCTTCCTATCGAAGTGCATAACCTCATATTCGATGCAGAGGGGAAGGGGTGTTTTTTGCTTACTGTTTTTGACTCACAGTTAGTTAGGTTTTCTTTTAACAGGATAAATTGAAACCCAGGATCAGTGGCCCAGCACAAAAGAGTGACATCTAGTGCTCATTGTTAATTGTTCTTGAGAATATGGCAGTTGTCTGAAACCACTACAGTCCTTGTTGTGTAGGTGTACCCACAGAGCTGTCAGGGAGGGAGGTGCATGATTTTGATTCAATGACAGTGAGGGAATTATGATACAGTTTCAAGTCAGGATGTTGTGAGGTTTGGAGGGGAACTTGCAAGAGAAGGCATTTCCATGTATCGTCTGCCCTTATCCTTTTTGATGCCAGAAGTCACAGGTTTGGAAATCGCAGGTAAAGAAGACTAGGTGACGTTACTGGAATGCATCATGTAGAAGGTACACGCTGCTGCAAACATGTCTCTGTGGTGAAGACAGTGAATATTGAAGATATTAGATGGGGCACCAATCACTCTGGCTGCTACATCCTGGACCGTCTTGGGTGTTGTTGGAGTTCCACTCATTGAAGCAACTGGGAGTACTCCATCACACTCTTGACTTCTACCTTGCAGATACTGGATGGATTTGAGAATAAGGACATGAGTTACTTGCTGAGGAATTGCTACTCCCTGACCTGCCCTTGTTGCTTAAGTATTTATATGGCAGGTCCAGTTCAGTTTCTGGCGAATGGCAACCTCAAAGATGTTGTTAATGGGGGAGTCAGTGGTTATATTGGCACTGAAAGACAAGAGCGGATTCTCTTTTGTTGAGATGGTAATTGGCCGGCACTCATGTGGTGTGGATCTTAATTGCCACTAATCAACCCAAGCTTGAACGTTGTAGGTCTTCCTGTATTTGGACATGGATCGCTTCAGTGTCTGAGGAGTCACAAATGGTTCTGAACATTGAGCAATCATCAGCGATTTCTGACTTTGTGATGAAGGGAAGCTCATTGATGGAGCAGCTGTAGATGGTTGGGTCTAGGACACTATCCTAAGGAATTCCTGTAGTAATATCCTGGAGCTAAGATCATTGCCCTCCAAAAACCACAACCCTATTCTGTTGTACTGGATGTGACTCCAGTTTTGTTGGGACTCTTTGATGCAAGACCTGATCAAATGTCGCCTTGATGTTAAGGCCAGTCACTCTCACCTCAGTTCTGGAGTTCAGATCTTTTATCCATGTTTGAACTAAAGCTGTAACTTGGTCAGGAGATGAGTGGACCAGTAAGCAGATTATTGTTGAGAAGTGCCAATTGATAGCACTGTCACCAAGTATTTCCATCACTTTACTCCTTATTGAGTGTAGATGATGGGGCAGTAATTGACTGGCTTGGATAGATCCTGCTTTTTTTGTGCAGGACATACATAGGCAATTTCCCATATTAATGGGAAGACGCCAGTGTTGTTATTTCACTGCAAGAGCTTGTCTAGGATAACAGCAAGTTCTGGAGCACAAGTCTTCAGTACTTTCGGGAATGTTGTCAGTGCCCATAGCCTTAGCAGTATCCATTTCTTGACTTCGTGTAGAGGGAATTGCATTGGCTGAAAGCTGCAATTTTGATGTGAGGGATTTGATCCATTGAAATAAAACAAAAATAAACTGTTGATGTTGGAGATCTGGAACAAAAACAGAAATTGCTGGCAGAACTCAGCAAATCTGGCAGCGTCTGTGGGAAGAAAGCAGAGTTAACATTTTGAATCTTGTGACTCTTCATCAGAACCGATAACAGTGAGGAAAACCTGGTATTTATGCTGAAGGTGAGTTTGGGGGAGGGTTGGGGGAAGGGAGAGGTGAGCAGATAGGTGGGGCCCAGAGAGAGAGATATAAAAAGTGTAGGTAAACCAGAGGATTATGGATGGCAGGGCAGGGCAGAAGAGAAGAAATTTCTGAAGAAGGGTCCAGACCCGAAATGTCAGCTTTCCTGCTCCTCTGATGCTGCTTGGCCTGCTGTGTTCATCCAGCTCTACACCTTGTTATCTCAGATTCTCCAGTTCCTACTATCTCTGAATCACATTACATGGTTTGCTTTTAGCACAGACTATCCATTCTGTGCTGACTTCAGTTCTCATGATCACTTATTCAGTTTCTCTTCTGCCCTGGCCTGCCATCCATAATCCTCTGGTTTCCCTGTCACTTTCATATCTCTCTCTCCTGCCCCACCTATCCACTCACCTTTCCCTTTTCCATCCACCCACACGTCCAACTTCATCTTTAGCATAAATACCAGTTTTTCTTCACTGTTATCAGTTCTGATGAAGAATCATTGGACTCAAAATGTTGACTCTGCTTTCTGCTCACAGATGCTGCCAGAACTACTGAGCTTCTCCAGCAATTTCTGTTTTTGTATCTGATCCATTGTTGTGTGATTGCTTAGATCTGTCTGCAACTTGTTGCTTAATCTGTTTAGCATGCAAGTAGTTCTTCACTGAAGCCTCATCAGGTCAACATTTCAGTTTTATATATGCATGATGCGACAGCTAGCTTGGCTTTTGGCACTTTTTGTTCAAACAGGGTTGATCTCCTGGACTGGTGGTAATGTTAGAATGGAGGATACACTGAGTAATGAAGTTACAGTTCATGGTTAAACATATTTCTGCAGTTCACACTTCATCACGGATGTTTAATTTAGATCTGCTTAGTCTGTTTGAAATCTATTCCATTTAACACTGTTGTAGTGACACAAGACAATGTAGGGTATCCTCAATGTGAAGGCAGGATTTTGTCTTCATTACAACTGCGCAGTGGATCTCTCCTACCAACACGGTCATGGACAGGTGTATCTGCTACAGGTAGATTGGTGAGGATAAGGTCGAGTAAGTTTTTCTCCCCTCTTCTTGGTTCAGTCTAACAGCTACGTTCTTTAGGATTTAATTTCAGATTCAGTTCAATCAGTAGGAGTGCTCCCGACACAGTTGGAGATGGATGTTGAAGTCCCCCACCCAAAGTACATTTTGTGCTGTAATCACCATCAGTGTGTCTTCCACACGTTGTTCACCATAGAGGGGTACTGATTCATCAGCTGAGGTGGGTAGGATTTGGGAGATGGGCAGTAGGTGTTAGCCACGAGGAGGTTTCCTTATCCATGCTTGACCAGATGCCATTACATATCATGTGGTCTGGAGTCAATGTTGCAGACTTCCAGGTAAACTGCAAAGCAGTTCTGAGGAAGGGTCACTGGACCCGAAACGTTAACTCTGTTTTTCCCTTCACAGATGCTGCCAGACCTGCTGAGCTCTTCCAGCAACTTTGTTTCTGTCCTGTGGGCACTGTGCTGCCTCCTCTGATTGGTCTGTTCTGTCGGTGGGACAGAACATATTCAATGATGGTGATGACGCTGTCTGGGACATTGTAAGGCATGATTTCTTGAGAATGACTATGTCAAGCTTTGACTAAACATGTTCATAGCTCTTTCAATTTTTGTTCAAGCCCCGAGTTGTTAGTGAGAAGCGCTTTGCAGGGTCAACTGAACTGTATTTACCTTTGTCATTTTTTTTCATTCATTCACAGGATGAGGGCATCACTGACCAGGCAGCATTTACTGCCCATCCCTAATTGCCCAGAGGACAGTTCAGAGTCAACCACATTGCAGTGGGTCACGTGTAGGCCAGACCACATAAGGATGGCAGTTTCCTTTCCTAAAGGGCATTAGTGAACTAGAAGAGCTTTTCTGATAATCAGCAATGATTTCATGGTCATCATTAGATTCTTAATGCCAGATATTTATTAAATTCAAATTCCACTATCTGCCATGGTGGGATTCAAACCTGGGTCCTGGGTCCCCAGAACGTTATCTGGGTCTCTGGATTAACAATCCAGCAACAATACTACTAGGCCATTGCCTCCCCAGTGCCTTGGTTGATGTCAGGTGGTCCATCCGTTATCATTCCTCTTACTAGACTTTGTAGCAGTTGGATGCAAGTGAGTGACTTACTAAACCATTTCAGTGGGTATGTAGGAGTCAACAACATAAAATTTTGGATCTAGTGCCAAATGTAGGCCAGACCAGGTGAGGATGGCAGATTAGGTTTTTTAATTTTTTTATTAATTTATAATTCTCATTATCTTTCTTAAATGTTACACTACCTCTGCATGTGCTTCTAATCTCTTCAATTAGCTGTAAGGAGGCTCGATGCCCCAGCCTCTAGCATTGCCATCATACATGTAGGGTGGCACAGTGGCTCACTGGTTAGCACTGCTACCTCTCAGTGTCAGAGACCCAGGTTCAATTCCAGCTTTGAGTAATTGTCTGTGTGGAGTTTTCTCGTTTTCCTGTGTCTGCGTGGGTTTCCTCCCACAGTCCAAAGATGTGCAGATTAGGTGGAATGGCAATGGTTAAATGTGGGTTACAGGATTGCGTGAGATGCTGTGCGGAGGGTTGGTGCAGACTTTATGGGCCAAATAGCCTCTTTCCACACTGTAGGGATTCTATGTGACAGTGCAATCGGAGAGACTCCAATCTAGGCTATTCCTCCTCACGGCAAAAGTCCTAATTTTGTGCACTGTCTTATTCAAATTTCCTGATGTCTGTTTCATAAACCAGAAGAAAATTGTCACTGAACATCACACGTGACATGTAGAAATACACTGTATATGCATGAATTCTTCAGTTCACCTAATCGTTATTTTTGACTTCAATCTGTCAACTGACATATCAATACACAGTTGAATGAGAAATTTGCTAAATCTTCCTCATGGAGCATTAGAAACGTAATGCTAGGACATTGTCAGACTCACAGGGTACAACTATCACTCATGGAAAGTACCAGTAGTCTGGGTTCCAAGAGACAATAACATTTGGTGATGGCCTCCCTGTTTAAGCACTGGTGATGATAGTATAAGTTCAACAAGTGTATTTGCACCAAGCTTAGGGGATTTAAGTGAGTATGTACATAATAAACTGCAGCAAGAACATTTGGATGTGCTTCATGCATGTGCTATGGCCATTTCCTTCTACTAAAGCTAAACAAAATAACCTACTGGCCATCAGAAATCTATCAAAAACCATAGATGACATCTAGCCCTCAAAGATTAGGGGAGCTAGTTGAGAAAATAGGCTAGCTGTCTGATTAGAAAATCTAAGTTTTTAAGACAAGCACTATATCCGTAAACAGCACAAGAGAAAAGGCCTCCTAAAATTAATAAAGTTATGCATTCTCCTTATTATCTAAACTGAGTGATTAAGCTATAGCTCTTGTTTGCATGGACTCCAAAAATGTACTACAAGATTGGGACAATTGTGAAATGAAGGGGTCTTCAGCTAAATGAAAAAAGTTTAATTTTGATAACAACAGCAACTCGTGTTTTTATGGCATCTCTAATACAGGACAATCTCCCATGCTGTTTCACAGAAGAATCATCCAAAAAATGTGCCACTGGGCCACATGAGGAGCTATCAGGATAGGCAAGTATAAGCCTGGTAAATAAGGTAGATTTTAAGGACTATCTTAAAAGGAGGAAAGGGACAGAGAGACAGATATTTAAAGAAAGATTCTAGAGATGAGGGTTCGGATAGCTAAAAGTACGGCTGCCAATAGTGGAGCAATTAGATTTGATAATGCCAGAATGAAAGAAGCACAGAATAGGACAGCACAGTGGCTCAGTGGTTAGCATTGCTACCTCACGGCACCAGGGACCCGGGTTTGATTCTACCCTCTGGTGACTGTCAGTGTGGAGTTTTTACATTCTCCCTCTATCATATGCGTTTCCTCCCACAGTCCGAAGATGTGCAGGTTAGGTGGATTGGTCATGCTAAATTACCCATTGCATCAAGGGATGTGCAGGCTAGGTGGATTAGGCAGATAAGGTGGTGGGGGCTGGGTCTGGGTGGGCTGCTCTTCACAGGGTCAGTGTGGACTAGTTGGACCAAATGGTCTGTTTCCACACTGTAGGGATTCTATAATTCTCCTCACATACATTACAGGTAAGATTACTGGATTTGGTTTTCAAAGAAAAATTAATTGAACTAAGGAACATGATCCCCACAAGCCTGAAATTCACAGCAATCAATACAAAATTTACATATTTAATTATAATAAGAGTAGCTCCAGATATATTATTCAAGGTGCTTCTGAAGTCTTAACACATTGTGAAATTACAATCAATTTGAATGCAGCTAATTCATCGTATTGCACTTACAGCAATAACCTCCTTAAACCCCTTTAATTGACACTTCAACACTGTAATTAAATGTTGCGTATAACATGTTTACTATTTAAAACCCTCCCAATAATGAGAGTGACTGACTAATTAGAACTTAAAGAATGTATACAACTCAAAGGGATGTTCATAATTATAATCATTTGTAGCAGGATTGTTATTGTGAAGCAGTTTGTGTTCTTTTTAAATCTTTTATGCAGATAAAAATACATTTTTACAAGAAACATTGGGAATGGATACAGAAAAAGTACATCTTGTTCTCTTAACAAATACAGGAGGGGTGAGAAATGTATTTGTATGGCACCACCCATTGGTACCATTGAGCTAACCCGTGTAACCATGGCATGGGGCACTGTCTGCCCTTAGGAATTGACTTAGTCTGCAAAGGAGTTCTAGCGACATCCTAGGATTTCTTAATCAAAGCCTCCAAATAATTTAAACAATGTTGAACTCACAGAATGATTTAGAAAACCTGATGGCAATACTGTACACTATACTTCATAAAGCTGACACTTGTTACAGTTTTGTAAAACAGCTCCCTTGGTCCCAAAAATCAATTTTGAAAGTAATTACCACAAACCATTCATCAGCAATGATTTCAGTACTCGGAAAAGACACATTAAAGCAATTTTAACCATGCCCTTTTAACCGTAGAACCGAGAAAAACCTTGGAACAGTGATTGTTTAAATTGAAGAGGTTAAAAAGTCCCATTATTAGTATTAATTTTAAACCACAAAATAATACAGTGTAAGACTGATGTTGATTCTGTAACTGATTCTGAGATACATGTACAGTCTCTTTTTTCAAACCTACCTGTTCGGCCTTCTGGTGAAATACAGCAGACATTGCCAAGATAGTGCTACGCTCATCTAGAGCAGCTGCAAAACTCTTCCACTCTTGATCAAGTTGAGCAGATATCTGCTTGATCTGCTGGGACGCATAATGACCAGCTTCTGAAAGTCTGGATGCGACAGACATGATGCGATTGATGTTGACATATGCATTCTGAAAAAGCAGAAGATTGCCAGTTACAAAATGAATTATAAATGTCATGTCATCACGAATTCAGCAAAATAGTTAAGTTAGCAAATCAACATTTCTAAATTATTTTCAATGTGGTGCAGGCAGTTACTTTCCCTTTTTAGTAAATATAAGTGTAATCCCAAAAGGATGCTTTGCCGATTTGTACGCAAATCTAAAATGTCACAATGATCTATTTGAAATTAATAAATTAGAAATACATTCAAAGGAACTTATTTAGACAAAGCAGTGCAATAATATGAAATGTTTTATTAACTTTCCCAATTACTATAAAGTTACACTATACTCAACCAAATTGTTCATTACAAGACTCAAAACATCAACCCGGATATGACTGAATAATCTAAGAAACAAACAGCAAAATTAGGTCTCCAATTTCAAAGCACTACCTATTTTGTTCTATGTGTTTACATCATGCTTGCTTTGGGTACACCCAATACCTACACAGTATGTGATATTGAGTAGGTATATGGTAGAGTGGGGATAGGAACAGAAATCACAGACACTGGTACTGCTCCTGGCCCAGGACTGTGGTCTCTGAGCCGAGCACAGTGGGCCCTCTAGAGTCCCAGACCCCAATTATTGGG
The DNA here is from genome assembly GCF_021869965.1 of Rhincodon typus. Taxonomy (NCBI): domain Eukaryota; kingdom Metazoa; phylum Chordata; class Chondrichthyes; order Orectolobiformes; family Rhincodontidae; genus Rhincodon; species Rhincodon typus. Next base: position 48,630,534 of record NC_063338.1, read on the forward strand.
CACTGATGAAACCCCCTTCCCAGGCTCTGCAGCAGGTGACCATGGTATCTACTAAAATATAAACTCATGTTGCAATGTTCTGAAACAGGCCACTAATTTCTCCAATCAGTTGACAAAATTTGGAAATTGATGGTCGTGCACTGGCTGATAAACATAATGCTACAAACCTTAATACATCCTCACTCAATATGGTTATTTGACTCAATGCCATATTCCTCTTTCTTAACTATAAAGTCAGTTTTGCCCTCCTCTTTTATAAAAACAAACACATAGGGCTAGATTTTTAATATCTCTGTCAGTGTCAGAATGACAGCAAGCAGGTTTTCAAATTCTGACCCACTCTTGGGATTCCTTCAAAATTAGCAATAAAGAAAGTCATGTGATCTTCTATGCATTTTGCGTGATAACAAGTCTCTGTGCCTTGGTTACAATGGGGTCTAGGAGGCCCAGTACAAGTGTTAGTGTTATGCACGTGCCACATTTAACAGTTGAAGACAAAGAGAGAGGCAAATGCTTTCACCATTGCAGACTCGCTCAAGTCTCAGAAATGTTGAACACAGGGAGACACAAGGAGGAATTCCTGCAATCAGCCAAAGGACAAACAGAAAAGGAAACATTCTCTGGTCAAAGAGATAGAATTCAGGGAAACCTAAAAACTCCAGTAAATTTGACTTGGCCTGACAAGAGGAAAGAATCCTCAAATTGAGGTACGCTGCTGAGGGTCAATTCAGGATTTCTTGGAAAACTGAGGGAAAGGACTTTTGATGGTCACTATGACTCAGCAAAACAAGGCAAAGCGAGCTCAAAGGAAGTTGGGTACAGCTTTTGCCTGAATCCTGTACATTCTATTTAAATAATATAAATATAGCATAGGGCTGTCATTCGTGTTAAGAAACTGAGAAGGTAGCTTTTCTGTAACTTAAAATATTAATTGCCCTACTAACTAATGTTTAGTTGATGTTACTTTTAGTTTATTTGTTTAAGATAGCCAAAATCTTAAAACTTGGAATCTTGTTACTGGTTCATTCAAGTCAGTCACTGGGAATTCAAATCTGGTTTTGAAAGTTATTGGTCTTCAAGGGGATCATAAATTGAAGGCTCTTGCAGGATACCAACAAAGAAGCAGGGATGCACACACTGAATTTTCCAAGAATTTAAATAAGCAGGAATTCAGATACTTTTGTAGCATTCTATTAAAAGTTAACTTTACTATATTGCCCGGGCACTTGCTAGAAAGGGAGAACCTTTTTGTAAATGCCTAGTGACAGTTAACAAAGCATAAATTGACATTGGCAGAAAAATTGGAGTTAGTTTTAAAAGTCAGTGCAAAGAAAGCAGCAAATACTGAAGTATTGTCTCAATCTGACTTTTGAGGAAATTAAATGTAATCTCAAAAGCACATAGATTGAATTGGCTACAAATAATGTAATTTAGAAAAAAGTGAAAGCCTCAAATTGGAAAGAAATGAAAAACAGATAGAAAAGCTGAGAATTTGAAAAAGGAAAATGAAGACAAATGCAATAACATGAACTTGACTTTCAAGAAGAAAGGAAAAGGGGAAGAAGACTTGTAAAGGTAATGTCTAAAATAGGAAGCGGGGAAGAGAAGCTTAAATAATGCAATGGTGGTAGCATTAAAAAAGTCATCATGGCTCAGATTAATCTCGCAGTTTTGATTTGACAAGGAATATCTGTCTAGTGCCTAAATTCAGTGAAGGACTTGAAATGTTTGATAAAATTGCTATAGTGCTATCGTGGCTGTAAAACTGTTCAATGGGTTACAAACTAGTTATAATGATACGGGAAGATTGCTGTGCTTAATGCCTATGAATTAGAGACAGAAGCTGACAGACAAAAGTTTAGAAATTTAACAAAGAATACAGAATGTACAGTTGCTTCTGTGGACTATACTACAGTAAAGGAAATATAGTTTGATAGATATTAAAGGTTACGATGGCTGATCAAGACTTTGAAAACTTTAGAGAAGTATTTCTAACAGAGTAAGACCATAAAATTTTGAAGAGAAGCTGTAATAATGGCACGTAACTATGACTTTTCTCACTCAGAATTCAAGACTTTCTTTCGGAGTTATCGGTCTCTAGACTGATCATAACATGTACGATAACTTAAACGTGTTTTAATATCCTGACCTTTAGATAGGGCAAGAGACTGTTAAGTCGCCTAGTATTGTGAAAATGATAGAGCTTTCAGATGTATTAGAATACATTATCCAGTCAAGAAAAGTGTTCCTCTACACTAAACAGTATTTAGCTTCAAACTGCGGTGTCATTTCCATCCTGTTCCTTGATACTTTCATTTATTGACAGGTTATGCATCAGCGCAGCATTTGAAGCATTAGATCTGATTTTGATTATTGGCCAAGCTTTAAACCCTTTATTGTATTCAGTTCAACAGGGTAAACTGTAACTTCCAAAAGCATTGTTTCAGAGATAGTAGGAACTGCAGATGCTGGAGAATCTGAGATAACAAGGTGTAGAGCTGGATGAACACAGCAGGCCAAGCAGCATCAGAGGAGTAGGAAAGCCTCTTCTAAGGATGCCTACCTTGAAGAAGTTACCCTCCTCCCTCCGGAAAGACCTCAGTGGATCTCTCTCCCACTGCAACTCTCTCGCCCTACTTATTTCAGAACCCCCTTCCCCTTCCCCATTTCTGAAGAACGGTCTAGGCCCGAAACATCAGCTTTCCTGCTCCTCTGATGCTGCTTGCCCTGCTGTGTTCATCCAGCTCTACACCTTGTTATCTCTCTTCCAAAAGCATGCTTTCTTTTTTGCAGCAATTACTAAACAACTGTTTTTGACAGTTTTATGGCTTCTTAATAAGATTAAATTTTTTAAAAAATAGATTTTGAATGGCTATGACTTTTAATTTTCATAGAATATGAGTTCCCTGATTGGGTTTGTTAATCTAGTCCAATCATGGAGCTCTGGCTGACAGATAAGAACAGGAGTGTCCGATATCCTGTTCACTCTGAGGGAGCTGGTTCAGTGGCAAGGACTTTCCAAGTGTAAATAAAGGGTGACTGAGTGGTGGGATTCCAGCCTTTGTGCAATTATTTCAGGGAGCAGTGGAAATATGAAAGAACAGAGATAAATGACAAGAGCGTGGAGATGTGGGGACACGGGGATATATGAAAACAGAGGGCCCAAAGTATTCATCAAGAATAATCCCTACATTGCTGTCTCCACATACAAATTACCTCCACCATCTCTTATTGGTTCTATCCTTTCTTTAGCTGTCATCACGCTGTTTACATATTTACAATACTTACATATTTGCATATTATATATTTTGGTTCTTCTTGAAGTTACTTGAAAATATTTCTTCATGCCATCTGTTTATTTTCTTAATTGCCTTTCTCATTTATTCCCTGAACTTTATATATGTTTCCTAGTTTTCAGAACTTTTGGAATCTGATATAAGCTTTTATTATCCTATTCGACATGCTCTTGAGCACCAGAGGAGGTCTCGACATTTGTTATATTTATTCTTAACTCTCTATTGCTCCTTCTTGAATATCTATTATGACTCTGACACTGATTTATCTTCAAGTTGCTGTTTCTAGTCCACTTTTATCATCATAGTTTAAAAGAATTGGCCTTTTCCCAAAGTAAAACATTCACTGTTCAGGCTAGATTTTTATAAGGCCTCAAGGTCAGGACCTAATGTTGGCAGGAATTAAGAACCCTGGTCCTGCAGCACATCTCAGGTTCCTGATGACTCCAGGACAGTTTTGGTGCATGTGTGTGCATGTATGTGTCATCAACGGGAAATACAGTCACCATCTTAGGTGTTTAATATGGGCTTCTAATTCAGGATTGAAGTTTTGAAATGTCTGGTGAACCTGAACAGTCTCATCTACATTAGTGCTAGCCGTTGGTTTTATGTTGAGGGCACAAGTAAAATTATTTGCAAAATAAAAACCAAAAGAACTGCAGATGCTGTAAATCAGGAACAAAAACAAAGTTGCTGGAAAAGCTCAGCAGGTCTGGCAGCATCTGTGGAGGAGAAAACAGAGTTAACGTTTCGGGTCCGGTGACCCTTCCTCAGAACTGATGGTGGCTGGGAAAACGCCAGCCACCATCAGTTCTGAGGAAGGGTCACTGGACCTGAATTTTCTCCTCCACAGATGCTGCCAGACCTGCTGAGCTTTTCCAGCAA
>NC_063338.1:48635111-48660402 GCF_021869965.1 Rhincodon typus
TGTGTGTGTGTGTGTGTGTGTGTGTGTGTGTGTGTGTGTGTGTGTAAAATTATTTGCAGTTCTTCTTAAATTTAAGCTGTGGGACCAACTAGCACAGTATGCTTGCTGCTCCTAGACTTGGCTTCTATGTTCCTTTCTGTTCCACCTCCATCGACTGCTCTAATGGGTAAGACAACAGCAGCTGTGACATGGCTGCTGCCTGCTTCTGCCTCTGGTACCTCACAGGCAGCTCCTGCCTTCTTAAGGCACTCTGTGTGCTTCTAAAAGCACTTCTAAAAGATTCAGTCATTTATTCCTTTGAGGTAAGAGATCACAACAAGAAAAGTGGCCCAAACGTGATTAACAAAAGAAATTAAGGATAGCATCAAATTATTGTGCAAAAACTAAGAATATGGGTTTGGTGATATGATAATAACATGGATAATGAACTGCTGAGCAGACAGGAAAAAGAGGGCATTAATGGTTGTTTTTGAAATGGCTAGTGATGTATCATGGAAATCAGTGCTTGAACACTGTATACATAGCAACGATTTAGATGAGGGAACTGAGTTCATTATTCATAGTTTTGCTGACACAAAATTAGGTCAAAGGCCATAAAGCAGCTTCAGCGTGATTTGGACAAGTTGAGTGAGTGGACAAACACATGGCGCATGTAATATGATGTGGATAAATGTGAAGCAAGGATTTCATAGTGCAGTTGTACAGGGCCTTAGTGAGACCACACATGCAGTATTAATTTTGGTCATCTTACCGAGGTATATATCTACTTTTCGTAGAAGTATAATAAATGTTCACAAGACTTATTCCTAGAATGGGTCGTATCATTTCGTCATTGGGCTTGTACTCACTGCAGCTTAGAAAAATGAAAGGGGATCTCACTGAAATCATGAATTGATTGTAACTTTCTGGATGTGGAGATGATGTTTCTCCTGGCTGGGGGCGTTCAGAACAAGGGCTCACAAACCCTCGTTGCCCAGGAGGCTATTTTGGACTGAGATGAGGAGAAATTTCATCACTTGTGGAGTCCTCTACAACAGAAAATTGTAAAGGTAAAATCACTGAAAATAGCTAACAAAGAAATAGATGGATTTATAAGCTGTCAGAGGGTTTGGGAAGAGAGGGGAGTATGGCGTCGAGTTAGAATATCAGCCACAGTCATGTTGAATGGTGGGTGAGCTTAATGGGCTATTTTCTGCTTTTCCATGTTCCTGACTGAATGTCGAGCTCTCCTTTTAGCCAATTTGGTCAGCTGAATTTTTCAAATACATCACAACAGTGATGCAACTCAGGAGCTAGGACTGAGCCAGAATTGCTTTGGGTGATGAGGTGCCAACCTCGTATTTCATAACAACTAAATTATGATTATTGCCATTAAAATATTCTTTCACTGATACAATTTCAGTCAGCCCAGGATTATTTCCAAGATAACTAAGTTCAGAATTGTCTCTTACACAAAAACAGAAATTCAGCAAGGAGAAACTCAGCAAGTCTGGTAGCATCTGTGGACAGAAAGCAGAGTTAACGGTTCAGGTCCAGTGACCCTTCTTCAGAACTAGATAGTACTAGGGAAAGATAGTATATATGTTGAAGATGAGGGTGGAAAGGGGTGGGGTGGGCAGAGCTAAAGGAGTAAACAATAGGTGGAGATGGAGCCCAGAAGGAGGGAAAGACAGTTAAGCAGACCAAGGGATGGATAGTTGGATAGTGGTAAACCAAGGAGTCAGAAAAGCTGATAATGTGGGCCATAAGTAAGTGAAAACAGGTTGGTTGTGCTGAAAGCTGTCCATGTCTTGACAAGGCCTGGACCACACAACCCTGGCTCAATGCCCCTTACCTAACATCAACCTGTGCAGTTAAGGATACCCTGCTGTGGGTCAAACAGCTGTGAGTGTTGGGATGAGGTCCTTGACCAGCAGTTAATTATTACCATAAGAACTTCAACACACTCAAGGACAACCAGGCCCCTAATGCCTTCCATAGTCTCCCCCCAGAACACTTCAGACACGTTGGGGTCAGGTACGTAGCTGGTGAGAAGGCCCTGTGCTGAATGTTATGAAACTCTTGTGCCTTCAAGCCTAGCAGCAGAGGCATGTAAGATCCAGCATTGGATATGCATCTCAGGTATGCAGTCACTTGCAGGATCAAGAGCTGGAAGGTGGGATTAGATCAGATCGTTGATTTTGGCTGACATAGAGACAATGAGCTGACCTAGCCCCTTCGGCTCTGTATCTGTGAGCAACAATTAACTGCTGCTTGTGTTAATATTTACACCAGACGGGTCACCAAAACACATAACAAATGTTTTTGATGGGTGGTCCTCATTATATTTACTGGCTCCACGTTTATACAAAATATTGCAAAACTTCAGCACTGTTGGAGTGGCAAATGTTTACTGACCAGTTTGAATGTCTGCTGGTTTTTGTAAACTGCTGAAAGATGTTATTTTTTCCCCCACCAAATAGGGATTAAAGTAACCTTTACCCTAAATTGCTTATTTTGCTGCCAACAAATCTGACTTCACAATGACCATGTTAATAAATTCTTATTGTTTTAACTATTCCTCTAGTATATGATGAGTAAATAACGAGACCATGTCAAACAGTCATTAAGTAGACTGATGAGGTTTGAATTTTGTAAAGCCATTCTCTTTTCACTGCAGGCAAGAAAGTTCAAGGGCATAACAGGCCATTGGAAAAGTTAATTGTAACATAAAATCCCTAAATTGTTACCTTGGGTGAGGCAGTAATCTTAAAACACTTCTGACAGCGAATCGGGGCCTCATAAATAAAAAAAAAATTAAGAAGTCAGTTGAAATTTTGCTCAAAGCTACAATAGTAGCCCATCTCTCAAATGATGTGAAACATTTATTGGAGTTGAAGAACACTGTTTCAATGTTGCCTCAAAGTTAAATGAAGTTAATGACAGCTGGAGCTTGTGAGAAAATTAAATTTTGCTTATCATTAGAAATTGGAATCTGTTCTGCTAATCAATGAGGTAACCTGCACCCAACTCTACTCATCTACTTTTGCTACATATCCCTTGACAACTTTGCCTAACGAAAATCAATTATCTGTCTCTTAAGAGTTTCATTGGTTGCAACATCCACAGTCTTTTTGGGGAAAGGGATCTGCATTTTCATTATTGTCATATATAAAAATACTTCTGGATTTGACACCCAGCTGGTCTAATTCTAACATTAAGATTATGTCCCCACCAAAAAAAAATTCTGTATCTAATGTGTTGCACCCTTTGTCAGTTTAACATGCATAAACTGAATGCACTAATCTACAGTGAGTCTGATCAAGGCTCTGGACAATAGACCAGATTATAGTCTAACAGGTTTATTCGAAAACACAAGCTTTCGGAGTCTTACTCCTTCTTCAAGTGTTAGTGAGAGAGATAGTATTGGACACAGAATTTTTAAGTAAAAGGTCAAAGGATCACACCACTGATGAGGATGTACTAACCAAACCTAAGATGCTGTTACAGCTTTAAGCAGTTAGAAGGTTTTGATTGATTAATATGTATATGTGAATCCCTGAATTCCTTTGAACTCACTGTCCTGAGAGAACTAAAGGTTTCATCACTGTAAGGAAGAGGTGACATTTTAGGTCAGACATTGCATGTTAGGTGTGAGGCCTTGTTTGGAATCTGTTTGTGTTTTGGTTTGGAGTTGGACTGGTTTTATATCTGAAGTAGGAATGTATAACACACCACATTGACTGACTGTCTATAAATTGTGTGCTTTTTGAACAAAATAGAATGAATCTGAAAATACAAATTCACCCATAGATTCACAATTGTGCGTGTGTGTGTATGTGTGTGTGTGTGAGTGTGAGAGAGAGAATGAGAGTATGTGTGTGAGAGAGAGGGAGAGTGAGAGTGTGTGTGTGTGTGCGCGCGAAAAAGAGAGGAGGGGAGAGAGTGTGTGTGTGTGGGTGAGAGAGAGAAAGACAGTGTGTGTATGAGAGAGGATCTGTGCGTGTGTGTTTGTGTGAGAGACAGTGTGTGTATAAGAAAGGATCTGTGCGAGAGTTGTGTGTGTGAGGGAGAGACTGTGTATGAGAGAGGATCTGACTGAGTCTGTGTGTGTGTGTGTGTGTGTGCGCGCGTGCGTGTGTGTACGTGAGTGTGGGAGAGTGAGTGTGTGTGTGAAAGAGTGAGTGAGTGTGTGAGAGTGTATAGTGTGGTGGGGTCAGCTGTAGTGCGACATGAACCCAAGATCCTGGTTGAGGCTGTCCTCATGGTACTGAACTTGGCTATCAGCCTCTGCTCAATGACTCTGTGTTGTTGTGTATCCTGAAGTCCACTTCGGAGGACATTTACTCCCAGATCCGAGGCCGAATGTCCTTGACCCATGAAGTGTTCCCCTACTGGGAGGGAACATCCCTGTCTAGCAATTGTTGTGTGGTGTCCATTCATCCATTCATCATAGTGTCGTAGTGTCTGCATGGTCTCACCAATATACCATGCCTCGGGGTATCCTTGCCTGCAGTGTGTGAGATAGACAACGTTGGCTGAGTCACATGAGTATCTGCTGTGCACGTGGTGGATGGTGTTCCCACGTGTGATGGTAGTTTCCATGTCGATGAGCTGACATGTCTTGCAGAGGTTGCCATGACAGGGTTGTATAGTGTTGTGGTCGATGTTGTCCTGAAGGCTGGGTAGTTTGCTTTGAACAATGGTCTGTTTAAGGTTTGACGGTTGTTTGAAGGTGAGAAGTAGAGGCGTGGGGAAGATCTTGGCAAGGTACTCATCGTCATCGATAATGTGCTAAAGGCTGTGAAGAACGTGGCTTAGTTTCCCCACTACTGGGAAGTACTGGATGACAAAGGGCACCCTATCAGACATATCCCGTGTCTGTTTTCTGAGGAGGTCATTACGGTTTTCTCCGTGGCACGTTGGAACTGGCAATTAATGAGTTGAGCATCATATCCCTACAAGGGCGTCCTTCAACATCTTCAGGTGTCTGTCTTGTTCTTCCTCATCCAAACAGATACTGTGTAAGCATAGGGTTTGTCTGTAGGGGATGGCTGTTTTAATATGTTTACGGTGGAAGCTAGAGAAATGCAGCATCATGAGGTTTTCTGTGTGCTTGTAGTAGAGTGAGATCCTTTCTCATACACACACTTCCTGTCTCTCTCTCTCTCCCAAACACACACACACACACACACTCTCTCTCCCACACACGCGCGCACACACACACACACACACACACACTCTCTCTCTCTCTCACACACACACAGACACACACACACACTCCCTCTCACACAAACAAACACACACACACTCACTCTCTCTCTCACACACACACACTCACTCGCTCTCACACAGATACACACACACTCTCCCTCAAAAACACACTCACTCTACTCACCCCCGCCCCCTCCAAACACACACACACACACACACACACACAACTGTGAATCTATGGGGTGAATTTGTATTTGCAGATATATTCTATTTTGTTCAAAAGGCACACAATTTATAGACAGTCAGTCAATGTGGTGTTTTATAAATTCCTACCTCAGATATAAAATCAGTCCACTCCAAACCAAAACACAAACAGATTCTAAACAAGGCCTCACACCTAACATGCAATGTCTGACCTAAAATGTCACCTCTTCTTTACACTGATAAAACTTTTAGTTCTCTCAGGACAGTGAGTGCAAAGGAATTCAGGGATTTACATATACATATTAATTAACCAAAACCTTCTAACTGCTTAAAGATGTAACAGCATCTTAGATTTGGTTAGTACATCCTCATCAGTGGTGTGACCCTTTGATCTTTAACTTATAAATTCTGTGTCTGATACTACCTCTCTCACTAACAGCTGAAGAAGGAGTAAAACTCCGAAAGCTTGTGTTTTCAATTAAGCCTGGTGTTGTGCGATTTCTAACCTTGTCCACACCAGTCCAAAATCGGCACCTCCACATCTGGACAACAGAAGCATAAAATAAAATAAGACTAAGAATTGTAGATTCTGAAGATCTGAAACAAAAGCACAGATTGCGAGAGATACACAGCAGGTCTGACAGCATCCACGGAGAGAAAATGTTAATGTTTCCAATCCAATGACTGTCTTTGAGAAACACAAGTTCATTGCTTTGTGTGTTCCAACTGTAATATTATTAATGGTGAATTTTGCCATCAACCATTTCTGTGAAGTACTACAAAAGTAATAACTTTCTTTATTTCATTAACAAATGATTAACGTGAACTATAATTACAGACAATGGTCGGAATGGTACTTGCTGCTGAACTTGAGGAAAACTACCAACAACGATCCAGCAGCAAGGTAAGCAATGAACCAATTTGAAGCACTCTGATAGATAGCAAACCAAAACATAAAATCATTGATTATCCATTATTTTATATACATTTTACAGAGGATGAAATAAAGATTGGGATTTAAAAACTGTTTCTGGATAAAGGGAATTGCTAGTTAATTGAGCACTTATTGCCAATCCCTAACTGTTCTGGAGAAGGGGCTTCCTTCTTGAATCACTGCAGTCCTTTGGGGTTTTAAACAGGACTTGTAGATGGTGGTGTTCCCATTTGTCTTCTGTCCTTATTCTTCTAGATGGCAGTGGTTGGGGGTTTGGAAAGTGCATTTGGAGGAGCTTTAGTGAATTGTATGTGCAGATGGCACATACTGCTGCGACTGTGTGTGGTGGTAAAGGGAGTAAATATTGAAGGTCGTAGATGGGTTGCCAATCAAGAGGGTTTGCTTTGTCCTGGATTGTGTGGAGCTTCTTGAGTGTTTTTGGAGCTGCACTCATCCAAGCACATGGGGAGTATTTCAGTACACTCATGTAGCAGAACATCAACAATCTTTTCGAAATTAAAGTAGAAAACTAAGCAACTTTTTTTTCTACTGGGAATTATAACATTTCTCAAACATAAAATTAGTTTCCACAGCCAGAAAGGTTTTCTCATTAGTAGATTTGAAATAGTATGGTATTAAAAACTTAACTCCACCACATTAAACAGGCATAATATTTTGTCTGGGAGCTTTTTTAAAACAGAGGTGTAATGGCATAAAGGGGAAAGTTCTCAACAGTTCAGTGTTTGCTAAAAATTGCCATTGGCGGAGACTTCAACAGCACAGGAGAAGCAGAGAACCAACAACGGCAATTTTTGGATTTCTACATTTATCTGCACATGTGCAGTTCCCTGAAATTGCCGTCAGTTTTACAAGTTAATTCCAGTGAAGATTGATATTTTTTGTTAATTTAAGAACCCCAAAATCCAGTCCATCAACTTCTCAAACAGATTTTGAAAAATCAATTTATGGTTTGTCCTCATTTATTCTACCTTTGTGTGGCATATCAAAGAGGTCAAAATGTACTGCATGTTCTTTTAATAAAGTGAAGGGAATTTAAATTGTATCAAATGTCAAGGTATTGGTATTGGGGCATGGTTGGCAGTGAATGACTGTAACATTTATCTGCATAAGAACTAGAACGCCATTCTTTTAAAAATAACTTCATACTCATGAAGCTCTTTCAAACATTTTACTGCAGTAAAGTACACCACGAATGCACATTTTTTAATATGAATTATTGTGAATTCACAATAACTTCTGTGAAATGTAGTTACATAAGCTAATTCCACTCAAGCAATTTTTACATCTTTCTCTTTAATTACAAACTATAATTGCTTACCATTGAGTTCATAGCAAAATGATTGTGCTGAGTCTGTAGATCCAGAGCATGCTGGTAACTCACTCCAATCTCAGTATGACTTTGAAGAAACAACTGTTTGTTGTGGCTAATCCAGTCAAACATCTAAATAATAAAACAAAACTGGTTAGAGCTGCTTCTGAGATGAAATTTGTCTCAAGATGTTTACAGAAAATTGTCACATATACGGAATATCAGAAAGAAATAGGCAAATACTCAAGATTATAACTTGTTGGAGTCATTTGACAAGCAAAAGTCAGAGAAACAGAGAAAAAAACACAAATAAAGTCAAAAATGAATGGAAAGTGACACAGATGAAGATTATTTTTGATCAGGGACTCCAGTTTATGTTAGGTTTCCAAATTTTGAAGAGTTGAATCATGTGTCTACAAAAAAAGGCATTACAGGATCATAGAATTTTACAGTATAGCCCATCACGTCTGTACAGGCTCCCGAAAGAGCTACCTACCAGTCCCATTCTCCAGCCCTTTCTCCATGGCCCTTTAAATTCACCACTTTCAAATGTATACATGTACAAAATAACCAAGGTTTCTTTCATCAGTTTGATGTACATTTTATTAACAAGTATAATAATGTTTTCTGATGAGAGAGCAGGCAGGACAACTTTGTTTTACAAAATTTACTGGGTACCTCTTCATACTATCCCATGGATTGCTGAAGAATTTGACAATGTTCACAATGGATTTCCAGTGATTGAGCCATTTGAAAGACACAGTTGGCTGAATTACAGTTTCCTATTCCTCCACATCGTCACCTGGCAGCAGTCCAATAATAAATTGTAACAGACTGAATATTTTTGCAAATATCACCTGACAGGTGCATGGAGGTGGAAAGTAGGGTAGAGATCTTTACTCCCTGCTGACATGAGTGCTTGATCAATTCCCACCTTCAACTCACAGTAAATTGGTCAGATGCATTTCAAGAAAGTGGTAATGGCATGAAGACACCATATCCCACATTTTCGATCATTACTGCATAATTTATGCTTAGACACAGTTTTTAAAATCTGGATAAAATAGAAGAGGATTTCAAGGACTTAATTTGTCACTTACAATGATTTGTAGAAAGTTTATTTTTCAGATGGAACTGTATCCTTGTGGTTAAGAGGGATGTGGGCCAAATGCTGGCAAATGGGACTAGGTAAGATTGAGATGTCTGGTCGGCACTGATGGGTTGGGCCAAAGGGTCTGTTTCTGTGCTGTATGACTCTATGACTCGACGGAAGTTTCACTATTGTTCTCGGCAACTTCTTTGTGGGGCTCTTTATGCCGGCAATTTTAAAGAAGAAATAATGGGTATGTCTCATTGGAGATTTCCTTGTACAGTTTTTTTGAGGAAATTTTCTGTTATGTCAGTTTTTTTGGCGAAACAGCAAAAGAAGGCAGTTCATCTATTTGGGCATTGTCAGACACACCTGCCCATCTGTACTCTAACTCCAGAATATCTGGGCTGAGGCATTTACTTCAGTGTTTCCAGAAACTGCTATTAACTAGTGATGATACATGCTGTAACTCAATCAACAATCTACCTCGACCAGAGACTATACCACTCCAGATGCTGGAAAGTAGAAAAGGCATGGAGACCCATAACATCACGTCTCCTTCCATTCCATGTTCATTAAGATTTCCTGAGGCTTACACATTGTATCTCTCAGCTTTCAATTGTCCCTAGCCACAATGATCCTGAACAGTGCTATGCAGTCCTTAAGATGTCGGTAATGTTAGTAGAATACAAATGCACTGATCAAATCAAGAATGCCACATTTGCCAGAATGAGCAATTCTTCCTTCTCTGCGAGCGGCAAAAGCAGCCTAAAACATTGCTGAAGAATTTCCCATGCTCCAAGACAACATTGATTGTACCCCTGTGATCATATGTGTTTTGTGGATCAATACCATTGTGTGCATCAACAGAAAACAAAACCACTCTGAATGTTGATTTGCAGTGTGCAACGGAAAACTTACTTTCTTGAGGAGCTATCGCAATACCTTCATTTCAAGGCTTTTCAATACGTCAGCACTTCTGATTGCGAAAACGCTGAATGGTTTATCAAGGCTCCCATTTCAATCCATGATTGATAATACTCTTGCATCTTCCCACAGGTAACAAGGCCTATTCTCCCACCAGAGACACAATCAAGCAGCAATGTTCAAGTCTTGGTTCAGAAACTTGGAATGGATTGGTGGTGTCTCAAAAATCATGATTGTAAAGTTACATCAATGTAACAGGCATTACACAAAGCGGACGTGAAGAATGAAAGCTAGGAAAAGAAAGTTCTGAACAGGAAGCTTAATTGGAGCAGCAGTAACATAGGCAGAATGTGGTGGTCAATGCATTGCCATATGTAAGACATCATTATGGCATTCTTATTAAAAGATCTTCTGCCTTGGACAATATCTATCTTCTGTATATCTTATATTTATCTCACTTAAGGCCTTCTCGTTAATTCACTCAATTTTGCTCCACAAAATACTGAATGAATACCATTTTCAGACCCTGTCAAGAACATTTTCCGCATACACAACTTTCATCCACACACTGTGAATGAAAATACGCAGACTCAGTATTGTCCTTTTTTTTAAATTTAACCACAGTACTTCTTTTGGGGCTATCATCAACAGTTCACCCAAATCTGGTACTATTCTTCGGTGCAACTAAGGTGACAGGATGGCAAAAGATGGTTAGTGCTGTGATTTAAATAAACTTTGGATTGAAGGGAGTCTCTTATAGCACGGTTAAAAGGACCTAATGTCACTCTACTGCATACTGCATCTCATTACCAGCTGCATGAACATCAACAGAAGAACAGCAAACTGTTTTTCAGTTCCCAACAAAAGTTATTTGAGCTGCAATACATGAGCATGAACTGCCAGAGACAGGGGGTAGTGTTCAATTGAATCTAAAGCTGCTTGGAGAGTAATGTTCTTTGGCCTGCCAGCAATGTCTTCTTCCTGATTTTCTCCACTTGATGTCCCCTGTGCTCTGTGTGTGAACCAGCCACCTTCCTGTCTTCTAGTGAAGTTCACTATGCTCTACCTGAGGTGGGATTTGGCTCTTTTAGCTTTTAGAAAGTGTTCTAATCCTACTATTTTCCATGGGTTAATAGGTCAGGCAGTTTGGGCATACAGGAAATATGTTAGGACACCCTCAAGGCCCACCCTCAGAATAAAATGGGAACAGGTGAGCAAGGAAGTCATTTTTTAAATTCTTTCATGTAACATAGGTGTCTCTGGTTAGCCCGACATTTATTGCCCACCCTTAATTGCTCAGAAGGCAGTTCACATTTAATTACTTGATTGCAGATCTGGAGACCTATGTAGGGCAGACCAAATAGGGATGGCAGGTTTCCTGCCTATAAGATGTTGCCGAACCAGTTAGGCTTTTACAAAAACCAACAATTATTACATGGTTTTCATTCGGCTAGCCTTTTATTTCCAGATTTTTGTTGAATTTAAATTTCACCATCTGCCATGGTGGGATTTGAACCCACATAATCAGAACATCACCCTGGGTTTACTAATCTAGTGATACTACCAATATGCTGCCACCTCGTCCAGAACTCAATCCAAGGATACAGTAGCAGCACTACAAGAAGTCCAATGTCCTCAGGTGGTTAGTCAAGGTCAGCGAATGCATCTTCCCATATAAAATCTCTAACCCACCACTCCACCAAATAATCATGGTGCTCAATGTACCATAATCCCAGCAGTATTGCTGAGCACTCAAGATTTCTGCTAATGTTTCAGATACTCCACCACATACTCGCCAGCCAATCAATGTGACCAGCTTTTCACTCATCGCTCAATGATTCCACTTATCTTCAGCAGTTCAGAAATAACCTATGACATTCTGCCCTGTCTCTTGGAGAACAAAGTGTGACACAACAAGAGGGAATAGCAGAAATGACAAGAGTACAAGGACACCTGCATCTCCCGAGTCCTCTGAAGGAGATGGCTTTCAAAAACTTGAGGTTGTTTGCAATGGAGCTCATGGAATCTGCTAATGCTGAGAACATTGAGGATGACAGTATGGTCCTATCTATGCACTTTCTCAACCCCTGTATATCCTCATCTTTGTGGCTTGATGGGTGAATTGTCATGAAGTTGCCATGGACTTCTTTCTTCTCATTCCACTACCTGCCAGACCTCACACAAACCTTCCTCTTCTGATTTCTTGTTTTCAAATACTGAAGAACTGCTACCTGTTAATTGTATATTGACGGGGTTTTAGTTGCATCCATACAATGGGCACTAACTGGGGACTTACTTGTACTTACATATATACTGGAGTAAGCTGAAACGATGGTTGTTGGATCGGAGGTGTATGATACTTGATATGAGTTTCTGTAAACAAAAGCTTCAATGTCTCTTAAGATTAGCCTCCAGTTCTTTCCTTTACTGCCTGATTACCTGAGTTGCAGAATAGCAACAGGGGATGGTTGGCTAATGATGTTGGTTGGAATCTACAAGTTTTATCACCATAAAACTAAAATCCTAGCTGCCTTAATGGAAAATTACAGAAAGTAAGTTTAAATTATTGGGATATGATTGCTCTCCAATGTTCCTGGTATCAGGACTACTTGATCAGCGAAACAGCGAGATTGACATGTGAACATGGTTAGTTTTCTACAAAAGAGAAAAGAGTTATGGTCTTGGCATTGTTGTTCCCTGCAGAAAGTAAAATCAAAAGGAAGATGTTTTCTGAGATACATGTGAGTTAGATAATAACCAAGGTTTGGATCTTCTAATAGAGTTCCTGGATGAAATCTGCACAAAAAAGTCTGTTAATTTCCTCTAAGGCCTGGTCAGAATTTGAAGGATTTAGTAAGTGGTTGGTCATTTCACAAAGGCAACACAAAATAGTTCATATAAGATCTTTCATATTACAGACTTTACCCCATTGTACAAAAGCTGGATAAAGATCAGGATCAGTATTCACACTTAAATTGCCAGATTGTGCTGAGCTGCCTCCTGTGGACAAACAAGTGGTTCTCCTAGAATTTAGACTTCTGAAAAAATGTTTGATCAGACGTCAGCTGCCTTGAAAAAGTTTCTTGTGAATTATTCATTTCCTATTCCAAAGAATAGAAAACTCAATGGTTACCAGGTTTAGAAGTATGTAATAGAAGTATTAGAGACAGCTAGAATCTGGATGAAAGCACAACTACAAGATCTGGTTATATTAGCAGAAGTCAAAGTTGAAACGGTAATAGCAGGCAAATACATCCCAGGAATGCCAAAGGAAAAGCTAACAGATGCTTTAGATTTGATTCGCTAAGTATTAATAAAATGTGCCCAGAATAAAGAGGAGGGATCTTTGAAATGACACAAGAGAAAGGTAGCCCTGAGAAGAGGATGAAGATTATGATGAACCTGAATGGACTGTACTGTTCACAAGGGGCTGCTTTCTCATTGCTTCAGAGTCCCCACCACCCTGGTGGGAGGCAAATGGTGGGGGACACTGGAGAGTAGCATCCTCCAATTCGCCTGAAAGCCTGTGAAGGTGGCCCTCCAGCCCTTTCCTGTCACCAGTTTGCACAATGAAAGCTACCAGGCTGGATTATTAATTTGACACTAAAAGGCCTCAATTGACCCACTGCTGGGGAGGGGAGCCCTGCAGCTTTCCTGCCCTTGGCAAAAGTGCAGCAAGGATGGCGATGTCCCATGACATTTTACAGGCACCCCTGCTGCCAGAAAATTCAAGGTAAGTGGCTTTAATTGTATAATAAATGTATTGGTCATGTCCTCTTTTAATTGTATGACATTAGATAGAGATATCTGGTTCACTAGTTAAAATATTACTTTGATTCAGTAAATAGTGATGATTGATGCAAGCTTAAGGAATAGAATACTATAAGTTTGGTACTAATGACGTCTCTGCAATCATGTGCTAAGCCATGTAAAATAGCAGGAGTAAGTCACCTTGTACTGAGATACTTCATCTGTTGTGCTAAATTTCCCTGGAAAAGGTACAAATGAAACTTGATACAGAACACGACAAGGAAATTATTTTTGAACAGGTTCTCATCAGATCACTGGAGTAGTGTCAGTGATGAATCCTTTCTCAATAATGCACATTGGCTGACCAATAAAAGTCAACACAGCATCTCAGTAAAACAATGCTTAGTTTCTCGAATGCAGCCTCCATAGAGGCCTCCAGAGGTGAATTTCTTGAATAACTCCCTTTAAACTTCATTTTCTAAACAAACTTCTACATTTGAAAATGTTTCACTTTTAGCTTATCCACAGTTAGACTTATCACATTACAAAAGATAACCCGTCATTCTATTTAAAGTGACAGCAGATGAAGATATATCTTCAAGATGTACATGAACACAATAATCTGAGAGATGCAGTTAAGGTTTCTGAAAAGGTTGTAACTTCAAGTTTTATGTACTACAACAACAGTAGAATCACTAAAAGGCACAGTCTGCAGTTATCACAAAAGCTTACTTAATTCAAGTTAACTTTCCCCTAGGGCTTTAAAGTTGTATGCTGAAATTTATTGGAACAGTCTGAACATTTTAAGGATGCGGAATACATACTGGAGCACAATAACCACAATTGTTTTGCTTCAATGACTCAAAATGTTTCCTGTGTTTGTTTTTCATGGCCTATTACGTGGGAGCAGGAGGGAAGAAAAAGCAGTGCCACACTATATTGGGGAATTACTGAACTTCATTAAAACTGGTCTGTGTTGCAGAAATGGAGACTAATATATGAATTGAATAATAATTATGCTAATCACTGGAAGCAAAAACATTTTCAAAATGTGCTTAAGGATAGATGAGTGGCATTACAAAGCAAAGCTTAATTTGTCAACAGGGTATTGAATCATCAAGACCACTGATAATTGTTGATGTTTGTTTGGATTTGCTTTGTGATTCACAACTTAATCAATAGTGAGAAGCATTCTTGGAGATTTAGGCGGACACTCAATGGGACTCCCTACTGGACCTGACAGATATATGGTCCAATTCCAAAACCAAGGGGAACATTCTCAGGAATTGGAAAGTCAATGGGGCAAAATAGAAGAATAACATTCATTAAAGATATTGCAAAGGTTGAAGAAAGAATGAACTTTCTGCTGCTAAGATGTAAATGGATGTTTGCAGTTGTGGACTGATTATTAGAATACAAATGACTCTCAAGCCAAATCATCAATGTTGGAAAATTTAAATTGGAAAATGTCCAATAAAATGTAGAACAGCAAAAATTCAAGTACTCCCATTTTTCTGTGTGAGCTTCACAATGCATAAATTTTCTGCTGCCTCATTTCAATTTTTTTTGTAGCCCATTTTTGAACATGCTGCTGACTGTGCACTCAACAAAGCTCCCAGCTCCATCTGAATTCTAGCATACGTTTTCATCAGTCTGTGCCTCTTAAAGAGAATGTGCATTCATACACAATGTTTTATTTATTTAGGAGAATGTATTACAGAAGGGAGTTACAAGATTTTGACCCATTCAGAATGAAGGGACAGCGATATAATTCCAAGTCAAGGACAGTGAGTAGCTTGGAAGGTGCCTGCATTCCCATGTATCTACGCCCCTTGTCCTTCTAGATGGCGATGGGTGTGGTTTTGGGTTTGGAAGGTGCTATCTAAGAATCTTGATGAATTTTTGCACTGCATCTTGTAGATGGTACACACAGCTGTTTGTCCTGAATGCTGTCAAGCTTCTTGAGTGTGGCTTGAACTGGATTCATCCAGACATGTGGGGGGTATTCCATCCCCTCCTGACATGTGTGTTGTGTTTAGGCTTTTGGGAATCAGGAGGTGAGTTACTTACTGCAGGATTCCTGGCTTCTGACCTGCTTTTGTCACTATAGTATTCATATAACTAGACTAGTTCAATTTCTAGTCAACACCCATGACGTTGATAGTGAGAGAGTCGGTGTTGGTGATACCATTGAATGTCAAGTGGCAATGGTTAGATTGTCTTTCATTGGAGATAGTTATGGCCTGGCATTTGTGTGGTGCATGTTACTTGCCACATGGCAGCCAAAGGCTGCATATTGTCACGAACCTGCAGCATTTAGGCATGGAGTCCTTCGGTATCTGAGGACTGCGAATAGTGCTGAACACTATGCAATCATCAGTGAACATCCTCACTTCTGACTTCATAATACAGGGAAGCTCATTGATGAAGCAGATGAAGATGGTTGTGCCTAGGACACTACTTAGTGGAATTCCTACAGAGATGTCCTGGAGCTGAGATTACTGACCTTAAATGACCACAACCATCTTTTTAAGTTCTCGATGTGACTCCAATCAGCAGACAGATTTCCCTGATTTCTGTTGGCTTCAGTTTGGTTCAAGCTCCTTAATGTCACACTCAGTCAAATGCAGCCTTGATATCAAGGGCTGTCACTCTCACCTCACCTCTGGAATTCAGCTCTTTAGTCCATGTTTGTCCCAAGGCTGTAATGACGGCAGGAGCTGGGTGGCCCCGGTGGCACCCAAACGGGGCTTCACTGAGCAGGTTATTGCTGAGCAAGTGCTGCTTGATAGTACTGTTGATGGCATCTTCCATCACGTTACTGGTACTGTTCCTGGCATACCCTCTTTTATTCTTCATTGAACCAGGGTTGATTCTATGGCTTGACAGGAATAGTACAGTGGGAGATATGGGGGTCATAAGGATGCAGATTGCACTGGATTACTATTCCGCACCTCGTGGATGCCGAGTCCCCAGTTGCTAGATCTGTTCAAAGTCGGTTCCACTCAGCACGGGGATAGTGTCACACAACATGCTGGAGATTATTCTCAATGTGAAGGCAGGTCTTTGTCTTCACAAGGACTGTGTGATGGTCACCCTTACCGATACTGTCATGGATAGATACATCTGCAGCTGGCAGATCAGTGAGGATGAGGTCAAATATGTTTTTCCCTCTTGTTGGTTCCCTCACCACCTGCCACAGGCCCAGTCTTGCAGCTGTATCCTTTAGGACCTCACCAGCTTAGTCGGTGGTGCTGCTACCGAGCCACTTCTGGTGATGGATACAGCATGCCATTGCTAAGCTCAGGGTTTCCTCCAACAGTTCTGAGGAAGGGTCGCCAGACCTGAAATGTTAACTCTGATTTTTTCTTCACAGGAGTTTTCCATGCCCATATCAGATCTCATCCATGAGTCTTCATGGGGGTCGGAATCAATGTTGCGGACTCCTAGGGCAGGTCTCTCCCGACCGTATACCACCACCTCTGATGGGTCTGTCCTGCCGGTGGGACGGGACATACCCAGGGATGGTGATGGTATAGTCTGTGACATTGTTTGTAAGGTATGATTCCGTGGATACAACTATTCAGGAAAACTTTGCACTATTTAAATGGCTGTGTTTGTGTTGCTGTTTCTATTGCCTTATTCATGACATGTAGTCCATTCGGTTTAATTCCTATTCTCCTCATGACCGTTGCTATAACTGAATTGTTTGTTAGGCCGGTACACAGAGCATTTAAGAGTCAACTATATTATTGTGGATTGGAGTCATATGTAGGCCAGACTGGGTAACGACAGCTGTTCTCTTCCCTGAAAGATATTCGTGAACCACAAGGGTTTTTACAATAATTGACAATGATTTCATTATCATCATTAGACTTTTTAATTCCAGACTTTTATTGAATTCAAATTTGAATATAAATTCTATTCCTTGAGTATAATTTTAACACAGGTATTACGTCATGTCTATAAATACAAAATATGCTCTGGCTCATCCGTAAAGTCACTATCTTGCTGCTTGATGTAAACATTAAATTCATGGTGGCCTTTCTGTCTCATCGGGTCATTCCTTCTGAACAACCTATCTTTTCTTTTTTACAAATACAATTCTCCTCGAAGGATGAATTTTTTCTTTCAGATCACAATTCTCATTAAGTAATTTCAACACTGTTTGATTTTATGTTGTTTACAATTATTTTCATTTTAAAATCTCAAAGAAAGATAACAGAAAGTCCAGGGTAGAAATGCAGGGACATTGGATTATAGTCTGTAACTGCAATGTGTGGCAAGCATGACCATAATGGAATAAAAAGGCTTCCTCTATTTAACATTCGCGCCACACAAATGCCAATAAGTGACAATCTAACCACCACCCCATGATATTCAACGGTGTTACCATCACTGAATCCCCAACTATCAACATCTTGAGGGTTATCATTGACCAGATGGACTAACCACATTAACACAGTCACTACAAGAGCAGGCCAGAAGCTAGGAATACTGCGGCAAGTAACTCACCTTGTAACTTCCCAAAGCCTGTCCACCATCTACAAGGTACAAGTCAGGAGTGTGATGGAATACTCCCCATTTGCCTGGATGAATGCAGCCTCAACAATACTCAAGAAGATTGACACCATCCAGGAAAAAGCAGCCCACTTGACTGGCACTACATCCACAAGCATTCACTCCCTCCGTCACCAACCCTCAGTAGCAGCAGTGTGTACTATCTACAAGATGCACTGCAGAAATTCACCAAAGATCCTCAGACAGCACCTTCCAAATCCATGACCACTTCTTTCTAGAAGGACAAGGGCAGCAGATATATGGGAACATCACCACCTTCAAGTTCCCCTCCAAGTCACTCAAAATCCTGACTTGGAAATATATTGCCGTTCCTTCACTGTCACTGGGTCAAAATCCTGGAATTCCCTCCCTATTGGCATTTTGGGTCAACACCCAGCAAATGGACTGCAACGGTTCAAGAGGGCAGCTCACCACCATCTTCTCAAAGGCAACTAGGAATGGGCAAGAAATGCTGACCAGCCAGCGAAACCCAGATCCCACACATGAGTAAAAAGGAGTATTGTTCACAGTTGCAAAGTAATGGCAGTACCGATTTAAAACGGTAGCAGAGAGTAAGTCCTTGTGTTGAACTTAATTTACAGCATAGTGACGTTGCCCAATGTATGTCTTCATATTTTTTTTCTAGCCTCGAATCTGAGATTACTCAGACTGAGAGTACAGAGTCTGTTCACTGTCTAAATCAAATGTGACATGTTGGTCTTCAGCAGGGAAGTCAACTTAGGAGAGCATGTTTTTCCCAATAGCTAACATTACATTTAACGTTCCTGCACTTTGTGGAGTATGGGACACTGAAAGGCAAAACTATTCAATTCTTTATCAAATGAATGCACCTTTTTGGTGAAATATTCTGTCTCTTATAACATTAAACCAATACCGCTTTAAAAACATTCACCTTTTCAAGGAATGTATCCTAACAGGCAGAACTAATTCCAGCTGGCTGCTTTAATAAGCTAGGGCTTAACAACTCTCCTCTGGGAAATCAGACATGCTTGAACCTATGAACTGGCTCTAGTTTACAATCCATAAACCATTCATCATTATTATTCAGAAGATGCATTCGTCTTGGAATACCAGTTTGTGTTTCATTAATAATACCTTTCTTCAATTTAAAATGAAATTCCAACATTCTCTTCTGACACTGAAAATTTCTGGGATTTGAAGAAATTATGAAATGAAAAATATAGAAGCAAATGTGATCACTTTTCACAAATTATTACATTACCTATAATATAAATATATTGCAATAGAGTGGAATTTCATAAAAGCACTAGCATAAATTACTTTCATTAGTCAATATCACAATTAATTAGAGGCTAGTCAGAGATACATTGATTATATCACCCATTCTGTATTCTATAGTGAAAAAAATACAAAACAATTTACACTCACTAGTACAACAACATTTCCAGATCTTGTATTCATATAATGCAGAAGGCACTAACATTTGAAGGATAACGTCACTGCATTTTGATTACTGGCATATTGGGAAACAGAGGTGTGTGGATTTTTAAGGGTAAGAGTACCAACTGGTGATACAGACAGCACTATGCCACATTGTGGCCACAGTGTGACCAGTCCACACAATCTTCTGCAGATCTTAGCTGATTCCCTCCCCTTATAATGTGCGGCACTCATTTTATTTACTTACGAAGGACAAAAAGCTAGATGATCGCTGCCGGGATTCAAAACAAAATTTTTTTCTATCCTGTCCAAAGCTCAAACTACTGATCAAACCACAATATCCAACACTGATAAATATTAAGGTATAATAAATTAGCTATGACCAAAATAACCTGCAAAATCACCAATTATTCAATTATTTTACACAATAAAGCTTTACTGTCTACTCTATGGCAATATAGGATTTTTACATTATCAATTCTTGACCAAAACAGGAAAAGCAGGGTTTTGGGTAAGGACCCCAATAATTGACATCAAATGAGGATCAAGAAAGACTCTTTGTGGGAAACAATCAGCCAATGTGTGGCCAGAGAGTAAGCTTGTCATCTAATTAAGGATGTTGGGTGAGCACTTGAAGTCAATAGGAGGCTCTCCAGCTCAGGAGGTGCAAACTACCATTCCAGCACATGTGCCCTTCCTGCCATATTTTAACTTGTAAATGTAAAAACTGAATCTCTGCTCCTATGATGCTGCTTGGCCTGCTGTGTTCATCCAGCCCTGCACCTTGTTGTCAACAGATGGGCCATCATTATGGAGGGGGTTCCCTGGCCTGTGGATGTAGCTGCGGCCAGCGTAAGCAGAAAAGACCTCACAGCCTGCCTAGAATGCTGCTCTGCTCCCCTGTCCTAGTCTGTCACAAGGAGACTTACTCCAGGGAGCTAGCCTAGTCTCCGATGCCTCAGGCAGTTTGAAGGCCCACGTGGAAAATTGCAGTGTGATATTGTGACAGCAAACCAGTACATTGGCTGACATTCAGATTCAGTGCCCATCCCCAAATAGGGCTGAAAATCATGCGTAAATATTATATTTATCAGGTGGATTTCAGGAGGTCAGTGTAAATGGAGGCTCTTAAAAAAAAATCAATATAGCTTGCAGAGTGGACATCAATATATCCACAATATTTGCAGAAGCAGCAAGCAGTTGTCTGCTGCGCTTAACTGATAAATAGAAAATTATTTCACCTTCTTTTCAAATTTTGTGATATTCCTGTGTCAGTGCAATACTTATACCTTCAAGATACAAAAGGAAAGGGAGGCTGTATTGACACTTAGCAGTGCAGTTGTTTGGATCCAATTCTATAATACATTGAAAAGTTATCAATGTCTGGTGAAGTGGATCAGTAATCCATGTGTCCCAACACCTAGTTCATTCTGAAATCAGTTGTTTGGAGTTTTTGCTCTTTGCTCTTCCCTGTCATTATTTTTAATTTATATCAATGAGATCACATTGGAGATTATGATTGCAGGTTTAGCAATGGTGTCTTTCAGCATTGGAAAAGGCAAAATAGAATGAACGCTTCTACTCTTTAAATGTCATTCAAAAGTCCCAAAAGTTCAATGTGAAAGACAAAGGTATTTTCATGCTTACCATAAAGAGAATGAAAGGAATGGTGAAGTGATAGAAAGACCAAAAAAGCCCTCTCTATGGAGGTAAAGGGTGAAGATGTCTTTATAGAAGAGGATGGTGCTAATGCTTCAGTAAAGAAGGTGGCAGTAGTGATAATGGAGAGGACAAACTCGATAAAGAGGGTACACTTGAAAGGCTGGAAGTCTTCAAAGTAGGAAAGTCCTGATAGAATGCATCATAAGTTACTGAAGGAAGTATGAGAGGACATTGTGGAGGCTGTGATCATAACTTTGCAATCCTCCAAAGATATGGGGAAATATCAACACCCCTCTTTAAAAACAGAAAGAGGGATAAATCTGGCTAGTAAGACCAAGTTATATGGATCCAATGATAATTTTTAGAAGAAAATCCACTAAATACTTGAAGCAGAACATTTATAGGGCCAAGGCAAAACAGCAGGTGGAATGACACTCTACCAAACAGCCAACACAGGCATGAAGGCTTAAATGCCCATCTTTTATGCTGTGATTCAATGCAGTGCATCTGGGTATCTAATTTGCACAAGAATATCTGCAACAAATTAGCTACATGCAAAGTACAACATACAGACATAGACGTAACATCTCCAACCAGACACAAGGACAGCAATCCGCGCACCCCTCCAACTCCTGCCCCCCTCCACCACCAACTTCCCCACCGCCTTGACGTGAATACCATAGCCTTGACCTAAAATCCCAAAACAGCAGGCCTCCTTGGAGCGTAGGGCCCCGTATTTAACCCTGATGTATCCCTATCCTGAACCTTGATATTATGACATAAAATAAGTTTGGCTAGAATTTCATTGTGATAACAATATTTACATGATAATATCATGCAAAATGTATTATCGCAGTGAGGGCCACTCAGAAATTCTACAGTTATTGATTACTGATACGCAGATCAGATGAAACTAAAAATGTTTCCTGGCCATAAGTCTAATAAATTCAATAAGCTGGATGTCCAATTTATGCCTGATGATAGAACTGCTGTTAGAGCTTGGTTGCCTATTATAGAAATTAGGTTGAAAATCAAGAACTTTATATAATGAATATCCAATCTGCAACTCCAGTTTTATGCCAGGATAGCTTTTTGAAAATGCACCATACCCCATTGTTAATTCGGCTACAACCTGTGGAAAATCCCGACTACAGTGCTTCAGACAAGGATCAATAGAAGCAGAATAAGATTCATTTGTCAATTGATACCCTTTCCTATTGATATATTCATTTAGTTTGCTATGAGAAGTCCTGACAGCCACATGGGTTTTCATCTACAATGCCCTAGACTCCCTGCTAATGTGATAGGCAGCCAAGGTTTTGTGCACATTTTAGTTGGTGTCTCCTTTCCACTGAGAAAGGGAATCTGGTGCTGCCTCTGGGAAACAGTCACTTGTTTTATATAGGTCTGACCTGTCTCATTTAACACATGTCCCTTAGGGTGGTCTGGAAGGATCTTATTGCAAGAAACTTCAGACTGTAGTGACCTTTGAAACTATAGGAGTGCCCACGAATTCCTTGAAATTGTCTGTGAATCACCCTGCTCCAGATGGTCTAGCTGTGCAGTGAAGTTGAGATACCAAAGACAAGGGTGTTTTGCCACACATGGGGAGTAAATGTCATTGCCTATAAAGATGAGTCTTTAGATATTGAGAGCAGTGATTATACACCTTAAGATATCACTAGGCATCAAGATTTTGCACTCTCATGAATTTGCTCCCTTAATCCAAGTAATGGTTCACTGTGAGAAAAGAGAAAAGTATTCCCACCTCCCAAGCTTAACAGTTGCAACTTTCAGCACAGTTCTAATTGCCTTGACTTCCATTTGGATGATGAGCAAAACAGTCAACAGAAGCAACACAAAAAAGACTTGCAACACATTGGCAGCCTCTTATAGTAACAGTTCGTAGTTTATATTGACTTGCAAAATATTGCCAAGGTTCTTATCTCAAATCAAGTAATAATGACAGTGAGACCAGGAAACAAGTTTCTAAAAACGATTTGAACAACTGTTCTGTGAATTCCAGTGGAAAGAAGGCACACAATGATGCATCAGCTGCCAATTTGCTACAAGCTGTTTTTGTACTGCTAACACACATCAATTTCCTCCAGGTGTATTAGCGAAATAGAGGTTTATACAAAAATATAAAAATGTGAAGTAAAAGTACATATGACGTTCAAAGCACAAACAGAGAGTTAGGCACATCAATAGTTATATTTCCAACATTCAATATGAAACAACAGCAAATGTGGGCTACATTTAACTGGTTGGTGGTGGTTGGTGATGGTGGGGTCAGGAGGGGTTGAGAGAGATGGACAGAGAGAGAGAGAGGGAGAGATAAAACAATGTATATGGAGCCCTAGAAAGTGGCTAGAAGCTAACATTTGTAGCATGCTGAGAGGAAGATAAATTTATGAACAATGGCATTCTGCCTCTCAGTGGGAGGAAATCCTGCCTGTAAAGCTTAGTCAATTTGACAGGTCAGCAGCTACATCAACCCTAGCACTGCCTCTATTGCAGGAAGAAGCATGGAGAGGATAATAGCTCCCCAGAAAGGTCAATCCCAAATTTTTAAAACAGACCCTAGAGTCTAGGGAGGGGTAACGGAGTGAATAAGGGACCCAGTTTTGCAGGGCAAGCAACACAGAATGAAAGAGGAGGTTTGGTGCCATCTTTGGGCAGGTGCACCTTATACACACATGGCATCCCCCAAGTAATCAGGCTTCACCCCAATGAGGTGAACCCCCTTCCCTCTTGCCATTTTTAATGTAGACCATATGGAACAGGCTGAACATTCCTGCTTGACTGACCATGCCAACTATAATTTGGCATAGGCAGCATATTATTCAGGTCAATAGATTTGTCAACAGACCTAATTGACCTTTAGTTACTTATTTATATATGGTGGGCAAGCTGCAGATTTTGATAGCCGCCTACTTAGTGGATTGTGGGGTTGAACTTGGGAACAGGTAGGAAGGTAGTGGGTTTGCTACCTGACTTACTTTACACGCTGTCTCACCACAACAATCCGGTGAGGGCATACAAAATCCAGCTCCTTGTGTTAAGATACTCTGAAAGAGTTGAGCTCATTTCCTACACATCCTGATCTATACGGTTATGGATAAGGTGCCAGTTGGGTGAACCTCACCCTTGGCAATGAAATGTATCTTTTTTCTAACATGTACCACTTAATCATGATTTGCAAATGCCTGTGGCTGAGCCTTCCATTGCCTCAAATTTATAATCAAGAAAGTGAATATCTTGTATCATCAGTAAAACAATGAGAATTTAGGGCTTAAGATTTTAACTGGAAAAGTGGAATAAATTGATTAGTTTTGGTTTTAGTTTTGAATTCTGACAACATTATAATGCCAACGAGAAATAATTAAAATGCCTTTATTGCTGAGGACCATGAAAATTATTTGAGGATTACATCCACCAGTGTTTAATTGTGTCACGTGAGAAATTCAGGGAAAAAAATTAAAGGAACTCATGCTCAATGTTATTTGTACTTAATGTCTACTTAGTGGTATCACTGAATCTCAGGGACCTCAGAATGAGGCAATGGTTAACATGTGCAGCCAATTTGCTCCAGTCAGTACCCAATACCTCTCAGGGCTCTTGTGGCACAGTGATAGTGTCCCTATCTCTGATCCAACAGATCTGGGTTCAAGTCCCACCTGCTCCAGAGGCAAGGGATAATATCTCTGAACAGGTTGATTAGAAACAACGATATTCACTAAACCTTAGGGTTCTTGGTAACAGTGGTAGTGCCCCTACCTCTGAGTCAGGAGGCCCAGATTCAAGTCAGACCTGCCCCAGAGATGTGTCATCATATGTCTGGAAAGTTTGATTATTAACATCAACTCAATAAATCTACAGGTTCTTGTGGTGCATTGCTAGTGTCTCAACCTCTGAGCCAGGATGCTCATGTTCACGTCCTGTAATCACATTTCTTTTATTTAAAAAATATCTACTCAATAATTCTTGAGAGCCTTGTGATGCAGTGATAGCATCCTATCTCTAGTTCAGAAAGACACCCCAGAGGTTTGTCATAACATTATCTGAGCAGGTTGATTAAAAATAACTGGTCAGTAAATCTTAATTACATTTAATAAGCTCCACTTAAGAACAGCCATGCTTTAGAGCATAACCAATTACAGCTGGGTATTAGAGATAGTAGGAACTGCAGATGCTGGAGAATCCGAGACAACAAGGT
>NC_063338.1:48660802-48675639 GCF_021869965.1 Rhincodon typus
GGGGGAGGGGAGATTTTGAAACTTGTGAAATCCACATTGATACCATTGGGCTGCAGGGTTCCCAAGCGGAATATGAGTTGCTGTTCCTGCAACCTTCGGGTGGCATCGTTGTGGCACTGCAGGAGGCCCAGGATGGACATGTCGTCTGAGGAATGGGAGGGGGAGTTGAAATGGTTTGCGACTGGGAGGTGCAGTTGGGTATTAGTTAGGTCACAGGATTAATAATCAATAAACCTGAATTCATTATGCTGATGAATTTGCATTCAGTTAAAAGTACTGGAAATAAAACATTGGTTTACACAATGTAAAAGTGAAAACAACCATGAAACTATTCCACAGTCATAGAAGTTAAATGGCTTATTAATGTTCTTTGGAGAAGGAACCTGATGTCCATGTCAGCATCCAACAAGATGGTTTAATTTTAAATGACCAAAAAAGTTATGCAAATTCATCAACACCACTACAATGCCATCCAGGAAGCTAACTCACCAACACCACATTCTCAGAGCAACAAAGAATGGCATAAATATGCCAGAAATGTCCATATGTCAAGCACTTTTATTTCAAAAAGAAGTCTTTTTAAAATTTTTAACAAGCAACAAAAAGTGGCATGAGATCATTTAGGATTTGTCCTGAAATCTATTTACTCTGACCTACTCCTCAAGATCTGTGGGCCAGTTCTTAAATATTGCCCTCAGTCCCCAAAAGCCTTCACTACAGTGTAAGCCAACACTTTGCAGCAGGGAAGTAAACTAGGACCATCACTGACAATGGGCGGGGATTTTGTTTTAAATATGGAGTTGTTTGTTACAGAAACTTGCAAACCCAAAACAAACTGGTTGTGTATTGTGTAACAGTCATTCAGTCTGTAAACAGAGGTTCTGAAAGATATGTGCGTCTAATCTAGGGATGTTGTAGAATTGACAGCAATCTTACAAGCATAGCTTCAGAGAAAGCTGAGCACCTGTAGCACTGGTCTTGATGGCTTCAAAAGCTTTGCATTTGGAGGGGTCGGAATGGAACAACTGGGCTCATGGTTTAGAGTTAGTAGCAAAACACCTGATTTTCTAATGTTCAGTGGACTGATCTGTACTGAGGGAAAGCAAGACACGTTGAACCTCCTGATACTCGCAGGGAAAATATCTTGCTTAAAGAAAACCATTGGCTGACAGCTAACAAATCATCTCCACTGACACAGGATCTCAAATCCTGTCATGTGTACTGGAGCAAACTTCATATCCTACAGATCAATGACTGCCCCACCTCTCAATGGCACACCGCCTGGCTGACAACAAAGAGGGAACTGCCTTGAGTGATGAAATCTCAGGTGCCAATCTTCCATGGAAATTATGGACAACCCTCAACCACTTGAAGACATTCCATAGAGAATTTGGGCACTTGCTCCACAGGTAGAACTTGAGGAAAAGCTCAAATTGTGAGCATGTCAGACCATCCCACACATACTGAATGCCAGCCCTGACATATTAATCCCTTATAGTATCTTAACCATTCACACTGAATCAGCTGAAGCTGTTGAATGGATTGTTAACCTCAACATCAAATTATAACTGCTCTCCAGCCATGTGAAATAAATATATACCACAACTCTAAAAGTTTTTTTTAAAATTTGTTTCAGTATTCAATTACCAAATGAAAATTGAAGAAAGTTTCAAACTGTATTGAATAAATTCACAAGAAAATTTGAAAAGAGGGGAATGAAAACTTCATCACACTTCAATTTTTGTTGAAACTCAATGTAAAGTACCATTTGTTGTTTGTTCAGACAAGAAAATCATTGCATGTGATTCCTGGGAGTCCTCTTCTGCAATGTTTGAAGAAGTGAATTTTGTTGGGTATTACCTAAGAGATTGATGTAGACGAGGATCAAGTAAATTTGTCTTAAACTTACACCAACAAATTAGGTTAAGTAATATGTAGATGAAATCTTACCTTTTCCGCATCTTGCTCAAAGAGCCGAAGTTGGAAGCATTGATCTAGCTTCAGTTTCCGAACATGCCACATCTGATGTAAGTGCTGTCGAGTTGAGTGTAGTTTATCCAGTAGACTGGTGATCTTTGGCACAACGCTTTGAAAATCTGCACTGCCAGATATGCAGTTCTTTCCAGAAAAACCATCACTGCACCTTATACACTGCAGCAATCTTTGTCCCTCATGGTCCAGTTCCTCCACAGGGGCTTTGATAACCTTCTTCTTCAACTGCGTATGTTCATCAATTAATTTTCTAGAACCTTCAACATCCAGGGGAAACTCTTTCCTGGCCAACATCTCCTGCAGGTCTTCTAGTCTGGACAACAGATGCACAGCACTGCTTATGAATTCTTCCAAGGCCAGTCGAAGCTCAATCCATTCGTCATGATTATACTCCAGTGTACCATCAAACTCTTCAGTCAATTGGGAAGGATCCACCAACTTAGAAAGCCCTTCCACAGATACCATACTTGTCTGAAAAAGATATCCCAGTGTTTTAGCACCAACAATGAAAAATGTTACATTTACAGATGCAGGAACAGTTTAGATTTCTGACACAGATCCAGCAATGGAGAATATTAGTTTTTAAATCAGTCATTTCTATTATCATTACCTTTTCTTTAACTTTAGCTTGGCTGGATTTTGTCTTTATTTTTAAACTGTCAGCCTTGATTGTGAGAATGTATTCTCAACTGATGGTTAAATGTTCAAACCCCACTCGAGAAACTTAAGCACACAACCAAGGCTGCCATTCTTGTACAATGAGGAAGTGCTGCACTGTCAAGGATGCTTAACTGTTGCAAATGCACCATAAGCCTATGCTTCTTCTGCCCTTATGTGTGTAAAAGTTCCCATGACACAATTCCAAGATTAAGGGAATTCCCCGGTGTCCTGGTTAATCTCTTAAACAAGACAGACAAAGCAGACTGCCTGCTCGTTTATCATACTACTGTTTGTATGGTCCATTCCAAAAAGTAATTTAATGAAAAATGGAGCTGATGCCAATCTATACACACCTTCATATTTATTTACAGAATTATACATTGCAAACATAATCTAATTACCCTGCAACCACATTTTGAATTGTGTCTAGTTAACAGGCCACATGCCTGTTCAGGAGATACAATAATGGCCTGACTGCACAAATGAAATCCACTGAATTTATAAAAATGACTGCCTTATTGCGCTTGATATCAAGTTTTATTTGTGTCTTTTTCATAGAAAGTTTATTCAGTAACATAGATGTCTTAACAGAGAATATATCAGTACTAATACAATGCTTTGCCCTAGTTATTTTACATGGCACTATAATTCTTTTTAGTGATTTCAATATATTGTCATCACCAAACCTAAAGCAGGCAATACCTTCCTTAACCTACATAAAGAATCAA
The DNA here is from genome assembly GCF_021869965.1 of Rhincodon typus. Lineage (NCBI taxonomy): Eukaryota > Metazoa > Chordata > Chondrichthyes > Orectolobiformes > Rhincodontidae > Rhincodon > Rhincodon typus. The sequence continues at coordinate 48,664,183 of NC_063338.1, forward strand.
AGTAACATTTCAACATTTGTTCCATGTACTATCAAAGTACAAACACTACCTAGCACTGCATTGTGAAAGAAGTCCATGACTAATACATTCAGCACAAAACTAAAATCCTTGTGAACAGTATAATTTGTTCGTAAACATAATTATTTCCAACCTCTTCCTTAGAATTCTCTGCATCATGTGTCATTTTGAGGTTGCTGCTTTTCAGTTTTAGGTGGTTCGTTACACACAATGGTACTTCAAGTCATGACTGAAGCACCTATTAACTGTTGCTTAGGCATTCTTGAGATTCATTTGCCCATTAATACTGCTTTAATGTTCCAAATCTATCTTCTGCAGTAACAGCTAGATGTTCTATCTTTTAATGATACTTGCGACCAGTAACTGGACCATTTCAAAGTCTGTCAATCAAGGATTAGGCTCCTAATTCATAATATGTTAGTATTCTAAGTATGGTCTCACTAATGCTCTGCAGCTCTTTTTTGTGTAGTATCCAAATACACTATATCAATTACTTCCCAGTTTTCCACCAAATTTGTTACATCCTCATAGAACTGGAACAAATTTGTCAAACATGATTTTCCTTTCACAAAGGCAGTTGACTCTGCATCATTGTATTATGGTATTCCTAAATGTCCTGCTAGTGTGTCTTTAATAATGGATTTGAGCATTTTTCTATATGTTTGGTTAACTGAACTATAGTATCTTGATTTCTGTCTCTGTACTTTTTTTAAAACAGTATTGATAAATTTATAGTTTTCCAATTTTCTGGAAACAAGGGAATACTAGAAGATTACAACCAATGCATCCATTATCTCTGCATTGCTTCTTTTAAGGTGCTTGAATGCAGGCTATTAGGTCCAGGGGACTTGTCAGCCTTAAGTACGACTAACATTCCCAATACTTTTTCTCTAGAGATAGTGTTTGTTTTAAGTTCCATTTGTTCCAAGAAGGCTAATGGAAATAATTTGTCCAAAAATTCTTTCAAGGCACAATACACCAGATTCAACAGGGACTCCCTTTCCCACAACCATATTCCAGTTAGAAACATTTGTTTATCCAAATGGGCACAATCCAGTAATTTGCAATTGAATTTCAGCAATCATCTGTACAATCCATTAAAATCTGTGATGTATTACTTAGTCTTTCCCTATCTATCATATTCTGATCATGTCTCAGAGATATTTAACAGATCATCTTTCTTGTAAATTTCATAGAAGGACACTATATACATAGAAGGGCTCTATAAAACCCTGGTTAGACCACACTTGGAATATTGTGTTCAGTTCTGGTCGCCTTATTATAGGAAGGGTGTGGAAGCTTTAGAGATGGTGCGAGGTGATTTACCAGGATGCTGCCTGGCCTGGAGGGCAGGTCTTATGAGAAAAGGTTGAGGGAGCTAGGCTTTTTTCATTGGAGCAAAGAAGGATGAGAGATGACTTGATAGATGTGTACAAGATGATGAGAGGCATAGATAGAGTGGATAGCCAGAGACTTTTTCTCAGGGCGGAAATGACTATTACGAAGGGGCATAATTTTAAGGTGATTGGAGGAAGGTACAGGGGCGATGTCAGAGGTAGGTTCTTTACACAGAGAGTGGTGGACGTGTGGAATGCACTCCCGGCAGTGGTAGTGGAGTCAGATACATTAGGGACATTTCAGCGAATCTTGGATAGGCACATGGATGATAGTATAATGTAAGGTATGCAGGGTAGTTTGATCTAGGATAATAGGTCGGAACAACATTGTGGGCCAAAGGGCGTGTACTGTGTGTACTGTTCAATGTTCTATGTTCTATGTACTAACAGAATTTACAAACTTTTATCTCAATTGAAGTGATGCAAATCAAGCTTTCAAAATACCTAACTTCTGATTTTACTTCTTGTAAGAAGTGACAACACCAAGACTATACCTTATTTCCTTTATGGTAGGTGCATAACCCATGTCCACATAGCCACTCATTTGTTCTACTTTTCGTTCAGGTTCTGAGAATACCAAATGGTATTCCTATTCCAACAACTTATGCTGCTTTCTTCTATTTTCACAATTCATACTAGAAATTGTAGTTTTCTGACTGAATACTTATTCTTAACTTCCAAACATTCCTTTTAGGCAACTGTTCTTTGCTACAGCATTCTATTTCAGAAAGCAAGGTGGTGAAGAATAGGCCTAGAGCCAAATTTTACACATTTTCTATTTACTTACAGAATTATGTGTTACAATCATACATGTACTAATGAGTGACCACAATTTTAACCTGTGTCTTTTCTTGTGGGCTCAAATGAAACCCAGATTATGGATCACAACCTGCATTGAATTAAAAATAATGGTTACACAATTAATAGTGATCATTTGATGTATATATTAGCCACTGCATTTCCCTACATTACAGTAGAGGTCACAGCCCCTACTCCAAATCAGGCATATTTTGTGCAGGTAAGTCGTAATGTGAAGACAAATCTCCTGCAGCCCTGAAAATGAAACCTGACCTATTTCATTCTTTTTTCTGAATTTATTTGACCAGATCACTTGTTGCTGGGAACAAACAGGAATTAAGTTTGGGTCACTACTATCTGTCATTTTTTCCTATTTGCAGTTTTCATTTGGAAGGGCAATTGGGGAAGCTTTTCAGACAATCCAGGTGAAACTGACAGTGTATCTCAGTATTCAAGATTCTCAGACTTGAGGGAAGAGTTATTATTTTAAACAGTGCAATAGGTGTGACTGCATTTACTTTTATCAATTATCCCGTGTCTGGTATTTCGAAGTCATTATTTGCCGGCACCTGACCTCTACAATTTAATTCCTCCCTTGTTTTAAAAGCAATATTCTTTTTACATTGTCATATATATTGCAAAAATAAACAATTAATAAAAACATCAATAACCAACACTTTTATCCTTCGTTTGCTCGAGCATACAATTTTAAATATAATGCTTACCTCAAATATAAATTTTGAACTCCCAAAGTTGGTTTTTTGCTTCTGCCAGAAGTTATCTGGTTTAATAATCAGTGCAACGTGGATTTCAGCAGGGAAAGATTCCTGGAGAGTTTTAAGTAGAGGCTTGATCAAATCCCACTTGGAGCCTCTCATATCGATGATAACAGTAAATCCTCTTTTACTCACATCTTCACTGTTAAAATATGAAGAGACTGTTACTGTAATGATCCATATATGTGAAATTATTCACCAAACTTTGAGTACATGGAATGTTCCAGCCCAATGATTCCTTCTCAAATGGAAGTACTGTACATTATTATGCATGATATAATGCTATCAAAAAGTGTAAGTTTTAGATCTACTTAGATGTATGTATAAGCATATGAATATTTAAATACATAATGTATAAAAGTAAAAGTAAAGTCACCGTAGTCTTGCAAGACCATAGGTTGCTCTCTCATTTGATTGAGATGACTGGTGGTCGTTTGGTCACCAGAGAGGTTGAGAAACTGGAACCTTCATGGTAACCCCAGTCAGTGTGGAACTTGAACACATGTTGTTGATATCACTCTGCATACCACAAGTTCAGTTACCAGATTAGAAAACAATTAAAGATGACGAAAACCATTTGGCATATCTTGGTTTACCCCTTCACAATGATCCTAATGTTTTTATTTTCAACACTCAATTGGGTCTTAAATTATTCCTGGATTTTTGCTCCAATGTCTTATTTGTGAGCAAAATTCAAGGTTTTACACTCTGTGTGAGGTAAAATTTTCTGGCATCAATCTACTTTCCTTTTAAAAGTTTGAGAAACTCTATTTCATAGTTCATAAGTTTAAAGCCACCTTGATAGTGATCATATTCTGATTACCAATTCCCATTTTGGTCTCTCTCCAAACTTCTCTGGCACCCTCTTCTCCTTCAAGAAGCCCATCTTATTTCACTGTGCTTCGACTTAAATATTTTCATTGTTTACCACTGTCTAATCTTCACTCAAATTTCTTCCCATGTATCTTTTTATTTGCTTCCCTAGACTTCATATCCAGCAGCTCCTTATACTTGCTAATCCTAAAATACTACCACCTCGACCTCACTTCTCGTGACTGAACTACAACAAGTGTTGTTGGACATTACTCTTCTATTCTGAAACCACTCACTATTCCAGCATCATCTTAAAGACCAAAGATAATCACCAATCCAAATGGCATTATGAAGACTCTCTCTTGTGCTGCTGCTTCCTGAACTAGAACAAATGCATGAAGTTTATGTGTTTCTTTTCATTCGCCATCTAAAAGCTTTTCTTGCAGCTTTGTCCCAGCAATTATCCTTGAAACCTGCTTTATTGTGTGCATAACTGATTTCATGGCCCAGGTGTTCAGTTTCTGACTTGGACCCCTCTTCCATATTATCAATGTCCATGACTTTTTGAGGATTGAAATTGCTGAGGGCATATCACTGTACATGCAATACAATATTGGGAGTATATTGATGGGGCCTTTAGACCCATTTAGATATCTAGACATTCCCTTCAGCACACCGGTGCTGTGCTCAATGTTAAGTTATGTGTGGGTATGATTTTTATTTCTATATTGCTAAGTTTCACTGGTGATCCGCTACAATGGTTTTGGAAACTAGAAGAGAGGTGGATACCCCTTGTTTCCAAAGAAAACTACTTTAATCCTTGATTCTGAAACACAGTAAAGACACAGGATTGCCCAAGGATGAATGAATCATGGCAGTTCCCTCTATTGTGGGTATTAAAATGCAATTACGCACTAATTAGACGTTAACAGAGTGAAGACCTTTTCACTTGACAAAATCATTTACTTTACAGTAGTGACTGATAGGCACTTGAGTGCAACTCTAAACAGTCTTCCAGATACTGTTACTTGACCAAAATTAATGGCCTATTTGTTCAATTGTCTTTTTTAGTGTCAAGTGTAATGAACCTAGTTTCTCAGGCAGACAAGTCATTAATGATGTGTCTTTATTGAAGCAAACTGACTGACTTGCCAGAACTCATACATTTCTCTTGGAATTAGTTAGTGGCAGACAAACTCTGTGCAGTAGTAAGCACCTCCTGCTTTTTGACAAAGTCTGAAATTCTCTTTGTAAGATGATGCAATGTTCTTCCAGGGTGTCTGGGGTAAACTATTCCCTCATTGCACTAAAGCTCAGAGAGGGTTTTGGACCTTCTGGCTTTCTACTCTCTGGTATCAGAGGAAAAGGAGGCTTAGGATGTCCTATGGTGCTTAGATAAAAGTCTGATCTCTGAGCTTCTCTACTGCTCCCGCTTCTCTTTCCTCTTCAAACATCATTACCAGAGGAATTCTCCCTGGGGAAACAAGACTGCAACCTTCTCAAACATTTTTTGGAAATTTTCCACACACAAAAAAGTCTTTAATTCAGAACAAAACGTAAGGGTAAAAGGAAACATTAAGTCACCTTCAATACTCTTGCCACAGGTTCCTCAGTGGCTGTTCTGATTTATCCATCTTCAGTAGCAGTACATGTTGGATGGATGAATCCAATACCGGAATAATAGGATTCAGGAAAGGTGATATCACCCTGGACCAAACACATCCTTAGGCATATCTTATACCCTCCCACAGTTCTGATGGAATTTGGAACTTAGAGAATAAAACTGTAGAATCATTTCTTCTTCCTAAGTGTGAACCTCCTTCCAGACAGAACTACCAAGTATCATCAGCAACAGAGTTGAGGTCTATGATTGAATGACCCAAAAACTACATTAGAAGGCGTCAAAGCTATTGATTTTCTGGGCAATGTTGGCCTTGATTATGAACCCAGGCTTGAAATGGTTAGCCTGCAATTGATGGTGCAGCTCCATTACTGATTTCCTGGAAAACTTGTGGCTGTGAAGGTGGTTCGCTTACACTCTTTCCTGGATTCTATGAGTAATAGTGGGCACAAACAATCTGTCTTAGTTGGAAGCATTCCCTTGCATTTCTTTGCTCATCATTTTCTTCTGCCTCCTGAACAAACAAGGAGCCAATACAATTCTACATAAATTTTATTAAAAAAAATTCCATGATGAAACAAAAACAATTGCAGTTTATTATTAAGCAGGAAACTCCTCAAAAATCAGAATGAGATCAAAATATGGGGTTTTGCACAAGAATTAATTAAATTAATTATTATGCACTGGATACTGCATTGGCTATGGGCCCTGACAACGTTCCAGCAATAGTATTGAAGGCTTGTGTTACAGAACTTGCTGCTCCCCTAGCCAAACGGTTCCAGTATAGTTACAACACTGGTATGTACCTGACAGTGTGGAAAATTGCTCAGGTATTTACTCCACACAAAAAGCAGGACAAATCCAACTTGGCCAGTTGCCACCCCATCAGTCTACCCTCAATCATCAGTAAAGTGATGGAATGTATCATCGACAGTGCTATCAAGCAAACGCCTGCTTGGTGATGCTGAGTTTTAGTTCTGCCAGGCCCACTCAGCTCCTGACATCATTACAGCCTTGATTCAAACATGGGTAAAGGTGCTGAATTCCAGGGGTGAGGTGAGAGTGACAGACCTTGACATCAAGGCCACATTCAACCAAGTGTGGCATCAAGGAGCTCTAGCAAAACTGGAATCAATGAGAATCGGGGTAAACTCTCTACTGACTGGAGTCATACCTGGCACTATATACTAGGAAGATGGTTGTGGTTATTGAGCTCAGTCATCTCAGCTCTAGGACATCTCTGCAGGAGTTCCTCAGGGTAGTGTCCTAGGTCCAACCATCTTCAGCTGCTTCATCAATGACCTTCCCTCCATCATAAAGTCAAAAGTGGGGATGTTTGCCGATGTTTGCACAATGTTCAGCATCATTCACAACTCCTCAGATACTGAAGTAGTTAATGTCCAAATGCAGCAAGATCTGGAAAATATCCTGGCTTGGCTGGAAGTGGCAAGTAATATTCGCACCGCACAAATGCCAGGCAATGATCATCTCCAATTAAAGTCATTCTAGCCACCAGCCCTTGACATTTACCAATGTTATCATCACTTAATTCCTCACTATCAACATCCTAAGAGTTGGCCAGAAGTTGAATTTGGCTAGCCATCTAAAAGCTGTGGCTACAAGAGTCTAGGAATACTGCAATAAGTAAATTAGCTCTTGGCTCCCCAAGCCTGTCCGCCATCTACAAGGAACTAGTCAGGTGTGTTATGGAATGATCCCCACTTGCCCAGATGAGTGCAGCTCCGACAACACTCAAGAAGCTTGACATCATCCAGGACAAAGCAATGAATGGCACTCCATATCCACAAACATTCACTCCCTCACACCACCAACACTCAGGATAGTGGTGAGTACCATCTACAAGATGCACTGCAGAAATTCATCAAAGATCCTTAGGCAGTAGCTTCTAAACCCATGACCACTTCCATCTACACTATACTCTGTTTAAAAAAGTAGCTTTTAGGAACTAAGGGGCATCTACTTCACTTCTAGTTTCCAAGACAATTATGGGGTTTTAAGAGGAAATGGTCATTAAATCAGGATAGGTTGAAAAGGTGGGCTAGTGAGTGACAACCTGCAAAAGGTATTTCAAAAGATACAAGATAGAGAGACTGAGGATCAAAAAATGAAAAGGGAGGTTAACTAAATGACTCAATGTTGAATGAGGGAAGCTATTTTTATTGGTGTCTTTAAGACAGCATATGATAGCTCAGTCCTCTCTTTCACAGAAGTATCAACTTCCATCCCAGCTTTTAGACCTGGAGGCTGAAGTTTCAAAGTTTTTCAGGATCTTACAGCTGCTATTAGAGGCATACACAGGTCCAGGGGCCTGTGAAACAGTGACAGCTAGGGATTACTTGCAGATGGCTGCCTTTCACAGGAACACAGTTCATTCCAGGCAATATCCTTATCATTCGTAACATCACAGCTGTGGCATTAAGGAGGTGATACCCAGCTGCCTGCCAGGCACAAGCTCCAAATGTGCAACCAGCAATCTCTCTGTTCAAACAAGCCATTTTAGGTTTGCTTACTCCATTACACCAGTTGTATGATCCTTTGATCTCTCTGCTCTTCATCTCTCTGCCTATAAACTCTGTGTCTCTGTGCTCTCCTCTCACTGCACCTGACAATGGGGCTATGCTCTGAAAGCTTGTGATTTCAAATAAACCTGTTGGATTATAACCTGGTGTCGTATGATATTTGACGTTGTCCACCCCAGTCCAAAACTGGTACCTCCACATCACAAAAGCAGTAAATCACTTCCCGGAAAGCTTATTCTCATTGCTTGAGGCTATGCATGAATCAGAGGAAGAACACATATTTATACATGGGGAAGTATAGCATTATCTTAAGCTGCTTGTCATTATTAATTGTTGTATTAAAGCATAACTGTAGGATAATGATTTTATTTTTGGGTGAGGTGGGGGATAATAATGTAGGAACAGGAGTAGGCCATTCAGCCCATCAAGCCTGTTCTGCCACTCAGTGAAATCATGGCTGGTCTGTGGACTAATTTACCTGCCTTTGGTCCAAATCCATTAATACTTTTGCTTGACAAAAATTTATCTATCTCATATTTAAAATTAACGATTTCTGGAAAAGAGTTCCAAACATCTACCAACCTTTGTGTGTGAAAGTGCCTACTAACATTGCTCCTGAACAGTCTGGCCCTATATTTTAGACTATGCCCCTACTATTTGTAGGAGATGCGGTAGTATTTTGCAGAACAATATCTCAAATTCTGCCACACTCTTGCTTTTTCCATCCTTCACTGCTCCTCCATTAAAATGTAAATGAGAAAAAGCTCAACAGTAAACTATATTGTTGTGACCATGACTAAAGTAATGAAATGAGCAAGGCTGAAACCTTGAAGATGAGGGTTCGTGTATAATCTTCCTTCCTTCCCACTTCACCCTCATCCCACAATCTTTTCTGGTTCACTAGATGTAGACTGTATAAATACAGATCTCCTCCTCCCCACCTTCCTCACCACAGTCCAATTCTGTGCTCGGTTACTTAAGAACTGCCACATGACCAGGAAGTGGAGGATGAACAAAAGATGGGAGAGCAGGAAGACAGTGATAAAGTCTACCCTGTGTGGTAGAGCAGCCAGCATTAACAGAGAAATCCAAGAAGTGATATAAATTATAAATGAGAGTATAAAAGATTACAAACTCAGACCAGACTGTCATACCAATGCACAGAGTGCACAAAATTTAACTCCTTTGGTCCACTTGACTAATTGGAGAAATGTCATCACCATGGGTAGAGTGGACAGGAGCTGCTGATAGGCTGGTTCCCTCTTGAATGAGATTTGCAATCACTAGGAGAGAGAGCAGTTTCAGAACAGTCAACAACTGAATACTCAACTAACTGACAACCAGGGAAACTTTAAATGAATAATGAAATTAATCCCTGAAAAATTAATGTGATATCCCTCACGTAAGGCTACATGGGGAAAAACATATAATGAATTTCTATTGTAATGAACACTTCTTTCGTTGTTAATTTTAATTCTGAGGTTGAGATCTGAGACATAGTAGAAACGGTAGTGACTATCTAGTTAAAATCTTCTAGTTTTGAGCACATTGAGATAGAAAATGTGACCTCACCGGATGTAGAAGGTATGTTTTGGGTAATGGCTTTTTGTGTGTAGGAATGTGTCAGTTATTTTGAAAAAAATACTTTTGTTGGTAACTTATGCCTATTGTCTACCGACAATGCTGTTTAAATAATATTTCCCTTGTGTGATGTGGCATTACGTATAATACATTGTTTATAATTATTGAGGACATTGATCAATTCTTCAAATTCTACTTGTGTGTGAATTCAAACACTCCAAATGTCAACACAAATACACAAGGTATTGCTGGAACATGACGGTATCACCTAATAAATGAGATAGTGAGAAAACAGGAGTCCTCAAAAACCAAACAGCAGCCCTCAAAAAGAGCCCTCAAAAATGATTAAAAATATTTCCACCCTGCAAGGGATTGTGTCTGAACCATGTTACCCTGGAATTTCCATCCTATATGCCCTGAAGAAGCCTCAGTGGACCTCATTCCCAAGCATTCAAATGTCTTTATTCCCACAATTTAAGATGGAGTTTGAATCTGCAGTTGCCAATAGTCACAATGCAAAAGATTACTTGGATTGGTGTGCAAATAATTTCCCCAGTTTTGTGAGTGATGTACATCTCTAGGTTGATACTTTGTGCCTCATCTTAGGTGAAAATACTTTGACATCAATGTCATCTGTGATCATTCTGATACTGGCAGTTTTGTAACTCAACCAAAGATGAAAGAACAGTCAGTGATCTTCACAATGACCTTGCCCTCCATTATTTAACATTTTCAAAACCTGTTTCACGGAAAATTATCCTCAACTTAAAACATTATTTTTCAACAGGTGGTGCATTTCTATCATCACGAATGGGGATTTTTTTAAAAAAAAGAATGTACCTAACTTATTCTGATTCCAACATTCACTGGCATAATAATGCCTGTTACAACTGTTAATATGCTGTGTATTCTGCATGTGCAACAGCATCAAACTACAGTTAGGTAGAAATGCATTTCTAAATTCAAAGTACCAACACAAATAGATGGCAGAAATCATACTTTCTTGAAATGAATATCTCATTCAGGGAAAATACCACCACTCAAAGAATGAAGCTCAGCAGGTAGTTCTTTCCCCATAATTATGGCTGAATGCCTTTGGTTATTGTGCTATTGAAATGTATTATTATTAGATAGCATTCTTGCTTCTAAATATAATCCAACATACAATGAAAATCAGATCTGAATATTTTCTTGGATGAATGTCTTATAATTGAGAGAACAAAAAGATACAGTTGTGTGGCATGTATGATTGGCAATTTCGAAAAGATTGTTCAGATAATGTAGCATGGCTGCTGAAACAGGTTAAAGACTCAAATAAAAACAAGATACTGCAGATGTGGAAATCTGACATTTGAAATATGGAATAATGTTTTTCCTCGTGACTTTACACTCGCAGGTTTCAGGTTTATGCTGCTTCAATGAAGGAGTCACTGGAGCAACAAATATCCTTTAAATAAAGTCTTGCTTCTTCCAGTAAACTGTATTATAAAGCTCATGTACACAGTAGCTGCTTGTCAATGACCAGAGTCTCTGACTGCTCCACAACAACAATACTGAACAGAACTACATATTGCAACTTTCTACTGACAGCTAATCTATTTAATCATCAACATAAAGAAAGCCTTGCTTCTTCAATAAGAACTTGCTAAATAAGATATTAAAATGCATAATGGTGTATACTGTGACATGGAAATTCTGTTCTTGCTCTGCAAATGTGTGAATTTGCAATAAGTTACTACTACAAAAAAACCTGGACTGAAATGACATTCAACAATCATACGATCATAGAAGGTCAGAGCACAGGAGAAGGCTATTTGGCCATGCGTGTGTGTATGTGTGTGTGTTGTGGGTGTGGGTGTGGGTGTGTGTGTGTGTGTGTGTGTGAGTGTGAGTGTGTGTGTGAGTGTATGTGT
>NC_063338.1:48676039-48706550 GCF_021869965.1 Rhincodon typus
ACAAGGTGCAGGGCTGGATGAACACAGCAGGCCAAGCAGCATCATAGCACCAGCACCATATAGTTGTACCAAAGTTTCCTGATTTTTATACTCCATCCTTGTTGCAATAAAGGCCACCATTATATTTGCCTTCTTAGCTGCTTGCTGAACCTGCATGCTAACTTTTTCCACTTCGTGTACAAGGGCATCCAGATCCCACTCTGCAGCATTCTGCAGTCTCCCTCCATTTAAATAATATGCTGTTTTTCTATTACTCCTACAAAAACAACCTCATATATTCAACTTTCAAAATTTTTCCCACTCATTTAACATATCCATATCTCATTGCAGACTCTTTGTATCCTTCCTCTCATACCTGCTTTCCTGCCTACCTTTGTACCAGTAGCAAATCTGACTAGAATGTACGTGGCCCCCTTCACCAAAGTCTTAATATAAACAGTGAAAATAGTTAAGACCCCAGCACTGATCCTTGCAACACCCAACTATGCACAGTTTGCCAGCTTGAAAGTGGTCCATTTGTCCAGAAGATATTTTGTTAGTTAGCCAATCTTCTATTCATGCTAATATCCTACCTCAAAACAGTGATCTTTTATCCTATGTTGCTAGTTCCAGTTAAATACGGAAAATATATATTGAATTCTACATATATTTAGGTAATATTTTACACAAAAGAATTTTGTACTTCTGAGAAAAAATTCTCATAATAGGTTTGTCACTAAAATATTTCAAACACAAAGTTGGTACTTTACCTGGGTACACTGGCTAAATATGTGACAAGTTGCCGGAGATCCTCTTGTTTTATTCTATCATGGTTACTTCGAGCTGGGAATGTTAAAATTGGGCCACCTCTTTTATCACGTCCTCCTGCAATGAAATTATATTTATTAATGTAAGCCTTTAACGTAACTCAGCATGGATTTACAATTGATGAAGAATTAGTTTAAATTCATTGCTTGTTTTTTTTTGTGTGTACAGGACTTCAGAAACAATGCCTCCCCAGTTTCCCAGCTCTGCAAAGTTATCAGGCTGAACAGATGCTGTAAGAGTGCTGAGGCTCCTGCTAGCTGGAACATAGCCTTACTGTCTGCAATCCAGGTAAAAATACTTCATTCTACATCCTCAGTAATGTCATTCCCTTATGAATTCACTTCTTTGCTAACATGAACAGAAAAACAGAATATTTTCTAAAAGGCATGAAATTTTGAAATGTTAATGTTCAACAGTCTTTGGGTGTATTTGCACAAGGAACACAAAGTTAGCTTGTTGGTATGGCAAGCAATTAGGACGGCAAATAGCATGTTGGTCATTATTACAGGTATAAATCTAAGAAAGCCTTGCTACAGTTGTGCAGGGCTCTGGTGACATCACAACTTCAATCCTGTGTGAAGATTGGTCTACAAATTAAAGAATGTAATACTAGCATTGGAGGCAGTACAACAAAAGTTTACTAAATTGCTGTGTTGTACATTCAAAACAGCCTCAGGACAAGGGGTTGATCATTTAGGACAGTTACAAGGAGAAACTCATTCACTCAAAAAGTTGTGAATCTTTGGAATTCTCCACACCAGACGGTTGTGAATGTTCTATCAATGACTGTACTTAATTTAGAGACAGACAGATTTTTGGTCTTTCAGCAAATCAAGGGATATAGGTGGTGGATGAGAAAATAAAAACACCAGCCATGATAGGGCTTGGCAAAACAGGCCCAAGATGCCACATGATTTTCTCCTGATTCTATTTTCCTATTTCTTATCTACTTATGAATAGTTTAATTGTGTCAGTTGTCAGGCAAATTTTAAGAAAGGCCTTCAGCTAACCAAGCTCACTATAAGTGAGCCATGCCATCATTGTCCTCCATAGATGACAAGTGCAATTGGTCACATAATAACATGCAGGTTTCTTCTATTGTTCCCTTTTAGGGCTTATTCTACCACTGTTTTACGCAGGTATTTCCCCAACCTGATCTAAAACAGTCAGTGATGGGATAATTTTGATCAAACCAAATCTGACAACTTACCTACTGTTTAAAATTACCATCTCTCTGCCTGGTGCCCTGTTATTACATACCAATTTAATCACAGCATCTTACACTGTTACCGTGGGGCAGGAAGCTCTGGAATTGCTGGCAGGTGCCATGTCACCATTGTCAACTATCATAAAAATCCCATCTGGTTCTCTAATATCCTTTAGGGACTTTCAGGCCCACAGCAATGTAGTTGTCTCTTAACCACCCTCTGAAATGGCCTAGAGGCCCAGTGAGCTCATGACAGTTAGGAAAGGGCAACATATAGCAGCCTTGCAAGTGAAGCCCACATCCCATGTACAAATAAAATCATACATCGCCAGTGATTTGCAGCTGGTAGTTGATACAATGAAAGCAAATTTATAAACTGAAAAGCATTGTTTCTTCAATGCATTATTGCAAGGACATAGTGTCTCTGTTAATCTTGGCCACCCTGAAGAGGTCAGTGGAATCTCTTTGAGAACTCAGATGAGTGTTTGTTGGAGATTATACATATTGCCCCTTTGTGGGCTTTCTTCCCCCAGGCTCAAACAGCTGGATCCTCCTTGATAAATTTGAATTTACAGATTCAGTGTTTGGAAGACACAGCAACGATTGTTACTATATCATACCATATCAGCTATTCGAAGTAGAACTGGATCTTCCTCCCCATTCCTCAGAAGTGGTTTACCTCCAGAAGGAGCTAATAATTCGGTGATTTTAGAATGAAGATGTAACTGGAAGCACTGAGGATAATTGGTTTGATTCTGAGCAGAGCTTAATAAGCTCTATATGGGATAGTACAGTTTTGAATACAATGTTAATGATAAACAGCTCTTTATCTTTCATTCAAGAAAATGGAGAAATAATGTTCGAAGCATTAGAATTTTTTGAAAGAGATTTTGGGAATATTGTTTCTTTTTTTTCAATTTTCTTCCCTGCTTTTTACTGCCCGAGCCACATGCAAATTGGCTTAGGGATAAGAAAATTAGGGAAGTAAACACGTGGCGAAGGGAGTGGTGTGGGAAAGAGGGGTTCTATTTCATGGGGCATTGGCATCAGTTTTGGAACCGGAGGGATCTGTACCAATGGGGCGGTCTCCACCTGAACCGATCTGGAACCAGTGTTCTTGCAAAAAGGATAAATAGGGTGGTCACTAGGACTTTAAACTAGTGAGCTGGGGGGAAGGGAAAGGGAAAACGACAGGGAGTATGACGGTAAATAAAATGGTAAGCAGCAGGTTAGCATGCGTGCAGGAGGGTTTAAGTTCAAGGCAGACTATGAAAGAAGCAAAAAGGAAGGATAACTCAGAAGATATTATTAGAGATGTTGGAAATCATGAGGGTAAGAAAGCGAGCATAAAGGCACTTTACCTGAATGCTCGTAGCATTCGTAACAAGGTTGATGAGTTAACGGCATAAATCATCGCGAATGAATATGATTTGGTAGCCATTACGGAGACAAGGTTACAGGATGGTCACGATTGGGAGTTAAATATCCAAGGGTACCAGACTATTCGGAAGGACAGACAGGAAGGTAAGGGAGGTGGTGTAGCTCTGATATTCAAGGACGCCATCAGGGCGGTGCTGAGAGATGATATAGGTTCTATGGAGAATGAGGTTGAATCCATTTGGGTGGAAATTAGAAATTCTAAGAGGAAAAAGTCACTGATAGGCGTAGTCTATAGGCCACCAAATAATAACATCACATTGGGGCGGGCAATAAACAAAGAAATAACTAATGCCTGTAAAAATGGTATGGCAATTATCATGGGGGATTTTAATCTACACATAGATTGGTCGAACCAGCTCGGTCAGGATAGCCTTGAGGAGGAGTTCATTGAGTATATCTGTGATAGTTTTCTTGAACAGTATGTAATGGAACCAATGAGGGAGCAAGCTATTCTAGATCTGGTCCTGTGTAATGAGACAGGAATAATTAATGACCTCAGAGTTAGGGATCCTCTTGGAAGGAGTGATCACAGTATGGTTGAATTTAGAATACAGATGGAGAGTGTGAAGATAAAATCCAATACCAGGGTCCTGTGCTTGAACAAGGGGAACTACAATAGAATGAGGAAGGACTTGGCTAAAGTAGACTGGAAACAAAGATTTTATAGTGGGACAGTTAACGAGCAGTGGAGGACTTTCAAAGCAATTTTTCAAAGTGCTCAGCAAAAGTATATTCCAATGAAAAGGAAGGACTGTAAGAAAAGGGGTAATCCGCCATGGGTGTCTAAAGAAATAAGGGAGGCTATCAAATTGAAAGAGAAGGCACACAAAGTGGCCAAAAACAGCATGAAACTAGAAGATTGGGAAAACTTTAAAGGTCAACAGAAAGCCACAAAAAGAGCTATAAAGAAAAGTAAGATAGAGCATGAGAAAAAACTAGCACAGAATATAAAGACAGATAGCAAAAGTTTCTATAAATTTATAAAACGAAAAAGAGTGGCTAAAGTAAACGTTGGCCCTTTAGAGCATGAGAAGGGGAATTTAGTTATGGGATGTGATGAAATGGCCGAGGCATTGAACAGGTATTTTGTATCGGTCTTCACAGTGGAGGACACTAATAACATGCCAGTAATTGACAAAGAGACGAAGGTAGGTGAGGGCCTGGAAACAATCATTATTACGGAAGAGGTAGTGTTGGGCAAGCTAATGGAGCTAAGGATTGATAAGTCTCCTGGCCCTGATGGAATGCATCCCAGGGTACTAAAAGAGATGGCGGGAGAAATAGCAGGTGCGCTGGCGGTAATTTTCCAAAATTCGCTGGACTCTGGGGCAGTCCCAGCAGATTGGAAAATAGCAAATGTGACGCCACTGTTTAAAAAGGGAAGTAGGCAAAAGATGGGGAATTATAGACTGGTTAGCTTAACCTCTGTCGTGGGGAAGATGCTTGAGTCTATTATCAAGGAAGAAATAGCAGGGCATCTTGATAGAAATTGTCCCATTGGGCAGACGCAGCATGGGTTCATGAAGGGCAGGTCATGCTTGACAAATCTTTTGGAATTCTATGAAGACATTACGAGCAAGGTGGACAATGGGGACCCAGTGGATGTGGTATACCTAGATTTCCAAAAGGCCTTCGACAAGGTGCCGCACAAGAGGCTACTGCATAAGATAAGGATGCATGGCATTAAGGGTAAAGTATTAGCATGGATAGAGGATTGGTTGACTAACAGGAAGCAAAGAGTGGGGATAAATAAGTGCTATTCTAGCTGGCAGTCAGGGACTAGTGGTGTGCCTCAAGGATCGGTGTTGGGACTGCAATTATTTACAATTTATATAGATGATTTGGAGTTGGGGACCACGTGTAGGGTGTCAAAGTTTGCAGATGACACTAAAATGAGTGGCAGAGCAAAGTGTGCAGAGGACTGTGAAACTTTGCAGAGGAGCATAGATACATTGAGTGAGTGGGCAAAGGTCTGGCAGATGGAATACAATGTAAATAAATGTGAAGTCACACATTTTGGTAGGAGTAATAGTAAAAAGGGTTATTACTTGAATGGTAAAAAGTAGCAGCATGCTGCTATGCAGAGGGACCTGGGTGTCCTTGTGCATGAATCACAGAAGGTAGGTCTGCAGGTACAACAAGTAATTAGGAAGGCAAATGGAATTTTGTCCTTCATTGCTAAAGGGATTGAAATTAAAAGCAGAGAGGTTATGTTGCAGCTGTACAAGGTGCTGGTGAGGCCACACCTGGAGTACTGTGTGCAGTTTTGGTCTCCTTACTTGAGAAAGGATGTACTGGCACTGGAGGGGGTGCAAAGGAGGTTCACTAGGTTGATTCCGGAGTTGAGGGGACTGGCTTATGAGGAGAGACTGAGTAGATTGGGATTATATTCATTGGAATTCAGAAGATTGAGGGGGGATCTTATAGAAACATATAAAATTATGAAGGGAATAGATAAGATAGAAGTAGAGAGGATGTTTCCACTGGCAGGTGAAGCTAGGACAAGAGGGCATAGCCTCAAGATTAGAGGGAGCAGATTTAGGACTGAATTGAGAAGGAATTTCTTCACCCAGAGGGTTGTTAATCTATGGAATTCCTTGCCCAGTGAACTAGTTGACGCTACTTCAGTAAATGTTTTTAAAGAAAAGGTAGATTTTTTTTGAACAATAAAGGAATTAAGGGTTACGGTGAGAACGCGGGTAAGTGGATCTGAGTCCACGAAAAGATCAACCGTGATCTTATTGAATGGCGGAGCAGGCTCGAAGGGCCAGACGGCCTACTCCTGCTCCTAGTTCTTATGTTCTTATGTTCTTTCCTGAAAGTGCCGACTCATTCAGAGATGGTTAGGCATGTGGCAAATTCATCTGAAAGTGCGCATTTGTCAGTGAGCATTGGCAAGTTATTCAATTATGCCACCCTGGCCTCTTGGCTACCATGAAGGACTCTTCTTCTCAACTTTTCCCTTTGCCCGAGATGTCATGATCCTCAGGTCAAACCACCACTAGTCATCACTCTTTCTCATGAGAGAGCCACGCTATGGTCTGGTAAGCATAGGGTGACTTTATATTATATTCAATTACGAGAAGCATCAAAACTGAGGCCAAACCTGACATTAATGCATGCAGGACTTGCTAGGTAGCAATTCGGGATGAGCATCCTGGGAGATTTTGCTTCCTCCACAAGTACTGATGCCATTTCTACCACTCTGGCTGCCACCTAGTGGAATCAGTCCTGAGACATTCCTGGTCTGTACAGCTTAACTGATAACTGTGGGAAAGAACTAACCTATTAGATGAGCTTGTTATTAATCTCTGTAAAGTCTGGGCAGTATAAACTGTTAATTTAGTATGTTTATACCCACCTGAAACAAAGGCAACTTTTTCCTTCATTATCGGCATCACATCAGACACTTTTAATCCATCACTCCTGAAAGGTCCTGCAAAACAAACATTTGTATTTATCTACTTTGGCAATCTTCAAAGTGTAGTCACTGAAGAAGAATACTACTCCAGGTAAAATTGATTAATAGGAAGAACTAAACCCCTTGTGCACCACACAGACTTCCTGTTTAATGGATTACTTTGAATACAGAGTAATCCATACTTGAACAGGCCTCCACAGTACTCATGAGACTGATATTTTATACAGCTGGATGTGAACACATAATAGTATCAGGAAGGTGATCCTTGAGCACTCCCTTGCTAAAAACTATTGATTTCAGGGTGTATTTTTTTCAAGACTGATAAAGAGCCAATTTTGTGTTTTTAATGGTTGGAATAAAACCCAAAAATGAAAAGACAAAAAGCTGCTCTCAACCATCCCCTGAAAATAAATTGTATAAAAAAAAATCTATAAGCAGCTGGTGAACACTCTCCACAAGCATCTCTTTCAGCAGACTATGTACGTTCCATTTCCAGTTAGATGACATGTCTCCTGGGCTTTGCAGAGAAGCTCTTAACCAAGGATTGTTCTGTCTCAGATGAATTCTATTAAAGCAAAGACTTGTAGCTACATAAGAAGTCCTTAACCTATCAACATTACTTCGCTGCTTTAAACTAAACAGAGGTAGAAACCTACATAGGAGCATTCAATTCTTCAATGAAGGAAAAAAATTGACAACTTGGCAATTTTTCCCTCAAAATTTAAATGTAAGCTTACAACGAAAGTGTAGTATTTATACAACTCCTCATCGTATCCTGCACTAATGTTTCTGAAACTTTGTAGACAGTGAATCACTTCAAATGCAGTGACTCGTTGAGAAAATATACAAGAGCAATTTCATAAATAGCAAAATTTTACAATGAGAGTAATGAACAATTTAGTCACTTCGCAAATACTGACTGAGACAGGAATGTTGGCCAGGATACCATGTTAATTTACTGATGAATAGTGCCTTTAGATCACAATATTCATAACATATATTTATTAATGATTTAGATGAGGGAACTGAGTGTACTATCTCTAAGTTTGCAGATGACACAAACCTGGATTGACAGGGTGAACTGTGAGGAGGATGCAGAAATGCTTCAGGGTGAGTTAGACAAGCTGGGTGAGTGGGCAAATGCACACAGATGAAATATAATGTGGATAAATGTGAGGTTACTTTGATAGCAAACACAGGAAGGCTGTGAATGGGGAAAGATTGGGAAAAGGGGAGGTGCAATGAGATCTGCGTTTCCTTGTATACCAGTCACTGAAAGTAAGCATGTAGCTGGACAGACATTGAAGAAAGCAAGGGGCACATTGACCTTCATAGTGAGAGGATTCCAGTACAGGAACAGGGATAGTTTGCTGCGACTGTACGGAGCCTTGGAGAAATCACACCTGAGTACTGTGTGCTGTTTTGGCCTCCTTGTCTGAGAAAGGATGTTCTGGCTATTGTGAGAGTGCAACAAAGGTTTATCAAACTGAGTCTGGGGATAGCAGGACTGACAATATGAAGGGAGATGGGATCAATTAAGATTCACTTGAATTTAGAAGAATGAAGGGGAACTTTCAGAGAAACCAACAAAATTTTGACAGGACTAGACAGGATAAATTCAGGAAGTATGTTCCCGAACTCTGGAGAGTTCAGAAACATGGACTACAGTCTAAGGATATGGTGTAGGCTATTCAAGACTGAGATGAGGAGAAATTCCTTCATCAAGAGAGTGGTAAACCTGTGGAATTCTTTGCCACAGAAAGTAGCAATCTTAGAAACACGTAGTTTTAACACCTCATTCCAAAACCACTAAAGTAACTTCAGTAGCATAATCAAACCACAATAAACAGTATACTGGCTGAAGGAAAGAAAGATCTTTAAATACAAATTTTATTTTCATTTTCATTTATAATATCAAATGTACTCAATAGTTCCATGTAATTCGCATTTGCATGACTACACCTTCCACTATAAGCAAACAATAATTTCTAGCAAGACACTTTTACATTGTACACCATAGCAGTATTTTTTTTCAGAACTAAATCTGCTAACAATTTACATATTTCTGCCTTTGATAAAGTGCCAGTATGAAACGTACATGCAGTGGGATCTCCTCTATACACTCACCAGAATTCAATATTGGCAGTTCTATTGAAGGATGTGGGCACAAGTCAATGGCTTGTCTCATCTTCAGTTCAAATTCATTAACTGCATATAAATTTGGCTTTCAACACCAAAATCGTTGAATGTTTAAATCATATGTTTGCTAATTATATCAAATATTATTTACTTAAAATTGACATTGTAGTTCAAATCAACTCAAAAGCAACTTTTTAATTCATCAATCTTGAATATTTAAAATAATGGTCAAGAATATGGTGATGATTGTCTTACAAATCTGTAACATACTTCATGGGGAAGCAAATCTTGCCAAAACCATATGGATGAGGCTTGAATTGTTTGCGTGTTCACCCAAACTTCCATAACATGTCTTGCTTTGAAAATATTTAGATCTTTTTCATTAGTTTATAAAGTTCATCTTATGTGCCACCATAGAGCTTTCCAACTAAAGGCCTGATATTAATGTTTCTTTCATTTGCAATATAAACAAATTACTACATTAACTGCTGAGTTGTTCAAGTCACAAGACAGGGAAAAAGGGCTTGTAACATCTTACACCATGATTACAAATAAGGTCAACTGAGAATTTTAAATATGTCCACAGAGATAAAACACTTCAGGATATATTTTGGGTAAAATGTGAATGCTGGCATATTTGTTTTGCAATGGATCTCTTAAGCATCTGTGAAAATCGGTAGAGAGTCACTAAGGGCTTTTAAACTCACAAATGGTATTCACATTTTATGAAGGATTTTATCCCAATCATATTATGCTGCTTTAAACGCCAATGGAAAATTTATACAAGTTAAGGCCGTCAACCCTAGTTGGATACATCCTTGGATGTTTGATCACTTGTTGCTTTCTTTCTCAAAACAAAAAAATGTTCCAGATGCAAATCTCCTCCATGTCTTGGGTGATGTGCTGCTAATCCCTTACTTCTGGCTAATATTATTTGGCAAGATAAAATAAAGCTAAATTATGTATTTTAATATGTGTGAAATTTGTATAATATTTAACCTTCTCACGACTAATGAGTTTAACTGCCATTCTGTACATTAAAAATCTCTCAGCTATTTCTGCAGATACAACCCACCTACAGCAGTTGCTGGAATATAAAATGTCCATCTCCATTTAGATGCTGGGAAATTGGATACATTAGTGTTTTCCTTTTGTTTTGCTTCTTTCTCCATTCAGACCATGTGGGCTTCTCTGCCTGGGCCAGTATTTAATGACTCATCCCTAATAACCCTTGAGAAGGTGATGAAGAGCAGCCTTCCTGGACCACGGCAGTCCTTGTGGTGTAGAAACATCCACAATGCTGTTAGGGAGTGAGTTCCAGGATTTTGACCCAGTGACACTGAAGGAACACGCATCATATTTCCAGGTTGATGAATGGCTTGGAGAGGAACTCACAGTTGTTGGTGTTCACTTGTGTATTTTCCTTATAGATGATAGAGATTGCTGGTTTTGAAGACTCTGTCTAAGAAGCCTTACTGAATTTTTGTGGTGTATCTTGTAGCTGGTACATGCTGCTGCTACTGAGTGTTGGTAGTAGAGGAAATGAATATTTGTGGACGTGGTATCAATCAAACTGGCTATTTTGTCCTGGATCTTCTTGAGTGTTGTCAGAGTTGCACTCATCCAGACAAGTGGGGAGCATTCCATGACAGTCCTGACTTGTGCCTTGTAGATGGTGCACAGGTTTTGGGGAGTCATTTGGTAAGTGACTTTCTGCAGGATTCTTAACCTCTGATCTGCTCTGCTAGTCACAGTATTTATATGGCAATATAAATATAAATGACAATATAGTGGAGTCTAGAAAAAACAAACTCAAGTGGAAACAAAGATTCAATACATGCTGAAAAATCTTTTGATTGAACCTAGTCAAAGCAGCTAGAATTAATCGGTAGCAAAAGTTGTTAAAACTAGTTGGATCAACTGTATAGATTATAGAAAGGTAAATGTGGACATTAAGACAGTTCCGTTCCTAATTCCACAATTAGGAGCCAGTATTGATAGAGTTGACAGTACCTCATTCCTTTCTAAGATTGATCTATTGAAAGGGTACCGTCAAGTGCCATTAATGTCAAGGACGAAAGAAATTTCTGTTTTTGTTACGTGAAATGGATTCTACCAATTTGGATTAAAGAATGCCCCAGCCACATTCCAGATGCTTATGGATCAAGTTGTATCTGAGGTCTGTAACTGTGTAGTTATTTAGACAATGTCATGGTATATCGTAAAACATGGGAACAGCATGTGAGACAAGTAAACACCTATTTAAGCAATTGCAGTCAACTTGATTAGTAGTAAATTTAATCAAAGGTGATTCTGAACAAAGCAGCCAGCTTGATTGGCACTACATCCACAAATATCCACTCCCTCAGCCACTGATGTTCAGTACCAGCAGTGTATGTTATCTACAGTTCATCGAAGATCCTTAGACAGCACTTTCCAAAGCCACAACCACTTCCATCTAGAAGGACAACGGCAACAGTTACAGAACACCACAAGCCGCTGGTCCCATCCAAGGAACTCACCATCCTAACTTGGAAATATATCTCAGTTCCTTCACTGTCGCTGGATTAAAATTCTAGAATCCCCTCCCTAAGGGCATTGTGGGTCTACCTACAGCACATGGATTACAGCAGCTCAAGAAAGCAGCTCACCACCGCCTTCTCAAGGGCACCTGGGGATAGGGGATAAACATTGGCCAGTCAGTGACGCCCATGTCCCATGAATGAATAAAAAATAGTTCTGTGAACAGGAGAATGGCTACAATTTAAAATTCAGATAAATGGTGTGAACAAATTCTTTGAAGCAATGGAATTTATTTAATAACCCAGAAATCATCCACTAATTAATCATAAAAACCAAAAGAACTGCGGATGCTGTAAATCAGGAAAAAAACAGAAGTTGCTGGGAAAGCTCAGCAGGTCTGGCAGCATCTGTGAAGAAAAAGTCAGAGTTAACGTTTCGGGTCTGGTGACCCTTCCTCAGAACTGTTCTGAGGAAGGGTCACTGGACCCGAAACGTTAACTCAGATTTTTAATCATGCTTATTTGGACTCAGCTGGGGTGAGTTATCAATAAACCTTCACGTAGTGATGAGCATGAGAACTTTAACTGACAGCATATTTTATTGATCAACAGCTCGACAAGAGAATCCACAGTCAAGTCTTCAACTTATTACACAGCGAAAGGAATTAAGGAAAGAACCATTATACTATTAACATTTGGAAGACCAACAAGGGAAACATGGAGAAATCTTCTGTGGGCTGACTTTTACCAGAAATCAGCTAAGTTTTGTTGAGTTTCATGTTGGGTTTCTGTTTACCCATCAACCCAAACTTAGCTCATTAATGATGGACCACATCCCTTTGGCACCCCTCTCATCCAATGCTAGTCATATTCTCCCACACACTGTCGGTGTGAGTACTTGCCATTGTCAGGATATTTCAGACTCCATGGTGCCACCGCCATCTTTAATCCTTAGCCACGCAGTTAGTCAAGTGTTGACAGTCTGGAGTAGATCTTCACCATCAATGTAATGACACAGGAGCCACAAACCAGTACTTCTCATGCAACATTATTGAGGTGACATGACTGATACTTCCATTCACATACAACTGCACCTTCCCACCTCAATCACAATTTCGGTTCCAGGCCACTCAGCTTACCTGCCCTTAGTTGCATTCTAATTTACAGCCCTCCCTAAGTCACTGCTACACTTTCACTGGGGCCCATGAATGGAAACTAATTATTCAGAGGTATGTGATCTTTTCAAAGATCAGGAAGGAAAGGTGGTGAGGGGGGTGGTTGTGTGGCTTTGTCAGTATGCAATAGAATTAGTGCGTTAGCAAGAAATGATCAGCGTTTTTAAATTTTTTTATTCATTGGATTCATGGGATGTGGGCATTGCCAGCTAAGTCAGCATTTATTGCCCAAATCTAATTTCTCCAGAGGGCAGTTAAGAGTCCACCACATTGCTGTGCACCTGGAATCACATGTAGACCAGACCAGACCAGAATGGCAGTTTTCTTTCCTAAAAGATATCAGTGAACCAGATGGATTTTTCCAACAATCAAACAAAGGTTTCGTGGTCATTATTAGATTCTTAATTCCAGATTTTCATTGAATTCAAATTCCACCATCTGGCATGGAGGGGGATTCAAACCCAGGTCCCCAAAACATTACCTATGACTCTGGATTAACAGTCCAACAATAATACCACTGGACCATCATCTCCCCCTAATGATGCAGAATCCATATGGGTGGCAATAAGAAAGAACAAGATGAAAAAGACACTGATAGGAGTAGTATTTGTACCTCCTAACAGTAACAGGGTGCTAATGAGGACCAATCCATGTTCATAGATCTCTTGACGTTCACTAGCAAGAGTCTCAACTTGAAGTCCAGGGTTAGTTGAAAATGTGAATTTTGGTCTTGCTGTTGAGATAGGCATCAGTTGACATCTCACCCAACTCTCCCAAATTTCTCAGCAAAGCCCACGTCATTCAGGGCCTGGGAAGATTCCACCCCAGGTTCATGATGGAGCAGTCAAATTGAAAGAATCTTGAAAGAATGCTTAAAAAGGAAATTAGGAGGGCAAAGAGGGGCCGTGAAATAACTTTGGCAGATGGGATCAAGGAAAATTCCAAGACTTTTTATAAGTATATTAAGAGTAAGAGGATTACTGGGGAAAGAGGGGACCATATTAGAGACCAATCAGGCAATCTGTGCATGGAGCCAGTGGTCGTGGGTGAGGTCTTAAATAAATACTTCTCATCTTTACTCAGAGAGAAGAAAGCCAGGGGTTTCAGTTAGGATGGTGAGGTTCTAGAACACGTTAAGATTAGTAAGGGGAGATATTAGATGTTTTTGTGGGCATTCAGGTAAATAAATCTTCAGGGTCTAATGAGATATCTCCCAGAGGATACATCTGGGGGGCAAAGGGAGGAGCTTGCTAGGGTCGTGACAGTATATTTAATAGTTCAATGACCACAGGGGAAGTGCCAGATCACTGGAGGACACTAATGTAGTTCCTTTGTCCAAGAAGGGCAACAGGGAGAGGCTAGGTAATTACAGACTAGTTAGTCTGACATCAGTGGTAGGGATATTATTGGAAAAAGTTCTGAAGGATAGGATTAATCAATACTTGAAAAGATGGAGATTGATCAAGGATAGTCAGCACAGATTTGTCGGAGGGAGATCCTGTCTGACCAATATAATTGAGTTTTCTGTAAAGGTGGCTAAATATATTGATGAGGGTAGTGCAGTTGGTATGATTAACATGGACTTTAGTAAGATCTCTGACAACATCCCACATGCAAGGGTGGTCCAAAAGGTAAGAAAAAGCCCATGGGATCCAAGGCAAGTTGGCAAACTGGATCCAAAATTGGCTCACAAAGATTTCAAATAAACCTGTTGGACTACAACCTGGTGTCGGGTAACTTCTGACTTTGTCCACACCAGTCCGACACTGGCACCTTCACAACTAGTAGACAAAGGGTGATGGGGAAGGGTTGTTTTTGTGATTGGAAGCTTCTGACCATCAGTGTACCACAAGGATTAGTGCTGGAACCCTTGCTGTTTGTTATGTACATTACTGACTTGGATGTGAATGTACAAGGTTTAATTAGTAAGTTTGCAGATGACATGAAAATTAATGGTGTTGTTGACAGTGAGGAGGGTAGTCTCAGGCTACAGTCTGACATTGATTAGCTGGTAAATTTGCCAGGTTGATGAAAGATAGGATTTAAACCTAGTAAGTGGGGAGGCATTTTGGGAGTTCTAAAAAGTGAAGGATACACACAATTAATTTTAGATCCTTGGGGAGTACTGAGGAACAAAGGGACCTTGGTGTACAAGTCCATAGATCCCTGAAGATGTCAGCACAGGCAGACAGGGTGGTGATGAAGGCATGGGGGATTCTGGCCTTCATTAGCTGTGGCATAGAACATAACAGCAAGGAAGTCTTGTTCCAACTTTAAAAACTTTATTCATTGGGCCACAGATGGAATTCTGTGTGCTGTTCGGGTTACCATAGTATTGGAAAGACGCACCTGTACTAGAGAGAGTGCAGAGGAGATTCACTAGGATGTTGTCTGCAATGGAGAGGCTCAGCTATGAGGGGAGGCTGGATAGGCTGGGTTAGTTTTCCCTGGAGCAGAGAAGGCTGAGGCAGGATCTGATTGAGGTATACAAAATTATGAGAGGCACAGACAGAGTAGATCGTTAGAATCTCTTCCCCTGGGCAGAGGTGCCTAAGACCAGATGGCATAAGTTTAAGGTGAGGAGCAAATGGTTTAGAGGAGATATGAGATAAAATATTTTCACTGAAAGGGTGGTAGAAGTAGGGGGTGTGCTTCCTGAGAGGTTGGTGGCGGCAGGTAGTCTCGTAATATTTAAGAAGCATCTGGATGACTACTTAAAAAGCCAGAGCACAGTAGGCTACAAACCAAGTGCAGGTAAATGGGATTAGTGTAGTTCGGTTTTTGTTGGGCCAAGAAGCCTGTTTCTATGCTGCATGACTTTCTCTAGGTAGTGCTTGGGCACGTGCACCTTACCCCTTCATCATTGTGATATCTTGGCATAAGCCTTGATTAGCAACAAAGATGGCACGTGAAGAGACAGACAGAGGCAGCTCCAAAATGATGTGCCAAATTGTGAAATGCAGGTTGATGGGGTAAAAATTGCACTCCGTAGGTGGGCACGTCCATCTTCTGCCAGAGTCATTTCTCCAGGTGATTTTAGTTCCAGAGCAACAGAAGGAATGGGTAATGGGGTAAGAGTGAAGCTGACATACTCAGAAGCATGGATAATACATTGAGCTCAGTACATTGTCTACTGCCCATTATTTTATGGAACTGACAGTGGTCTTTCACACCTGTTCAGGAACTCCAAGAGATGCACATCATCTTCTTTCAAGAAAGCCTGCTTCTGCTGGTTTAGTGCTTAGTGCATTTTATTTGGCAGGAATTTTCCAAGATCGGGGACACCACGGGTGGAGGCTTTGAACTACAAAAGCTACTGGTTAATGAGAGGCTGGCAGCTCCTTATGGTTGAGCAACATGACTAGTACAATCCCATCAAGGTGATCATCCCTTTCTTATTTCTAATTTCAACCCATACATTTCCACTGGACAATCCTCTCTATCCTCTCTAATTGCAGTAGTAATGTTTTCCTTCATCAAAAATGTTTCAACCCCTCCTCTCCTGCATCCATTTCTATCCTTCCTATAGCATCTAAAACCCAGAAGATTGAGCTGCCAGTCCTGTCCATCCCCCAGCCAAGTTTCTATAACAGCTATGATGTCCCAGTCCCCATGTTACAATACCTGTACTGAGTTCATCAGCCTTAATTGTACGACACCCTGCATTTAAATAAATGCAATTTAATTCTTCAGAGTTACCTCGTTCTCTGACTTGCTGTTGCGTGTCTTTTTTAATTAACCTGAACTTTTCTGATTCAGAACCATCCTCATCAGTCTTTTTATTTTCACCGCTACTTAGGAAATCCCTCCCCAGTAGCTTACAGGCCCCCAAAATAGAACGAGCAAATCTCCCCACCAGGATGTTGGTCCTTTTCGAGTTCAGATGAATCCTATCCCTTTTGAACAGGTCTTTTCTACCCCAGGAGAGATCACAATGATCCAAGCATCTGAATCATTGCACATTGCACCATCTTTTCAGCCATTGATTTATCTGCCCTATCCTTTTACTCCTTCCCTCATTAGAACTTGGCACTGGGAGTAAGCCAGAGATTGCTACTTTTGATCTAACCTCTTTTGTTCACTCTGCAAAACTTTCATTCTCCTGGTGATACCACATCCAGCTGAGGCCTATAGGATTGGCCAAGGAGCCAAGGTGCTGGAGTGATGGTGGGTGGAGAATGATGGCACAAAGGAATTGTGGAGTGGAGGTCTTGGGAAAGGGTCAGTAGCAAGGGCAGGGATAGCTTTCAGGAGCACCTACCAACACCCCACTTCCCCAGTCATGCACTTAGCGCCTGAAAACAAGGGGCCAAGACTCCACCCTCAACACCCTCTCAAAATAACCACCTGCCAAGGCCTGCAAGCCACCTCAGTGTTGGCTTGTCAGGCACCACCCCCTCCATTGCAAATAGCTGTGATTAAATATTCCTTCATGATGATGGCCTGGAGGCTGTAGATTGTTTAATGTTAAAAATGTCGAATCTCTTCAGAGGCACCTCCATTTTGATGCTTCATGTATTTGAAAACAAGGAACCATGGGCACTGGCGAACATTTTCTGTCTGCCACATATCCACCACAACCAGGTCAGGATACAAAAACTGATATTCATCTAACTCAGCTTTGTTATTGAAGACCACGTAAATTTTAATGATGCAAGAGAAACAAATAACTTGCTCACAATATAAAATTAAAACACTGCACAATGAGAAATTACAGTGATGGCGATGTATTTTTCATTGCCGACAATGGAGCCGAAAAACAGTCTTACACTTCCTCATCTTGCACCAAGTGGTATTCACGCAGTTTTCTCAAAAGACTTATATCAGACAGAAAAACAAACTTTGCCAAAAGAAAGGCTGAATGCATTCAAAGATTCTTTTGTTCCTCTGTGACCAATAAGGTGCTAATTATTTTCTCAAATGGACCAAAGTAAACTGAATTACATGCAAAGACCATTCCAGTAGGAGTGGTGAGAAACTAGATTCAGAAATGCACAATCTCCAGTTCGCTTATTGCCAAGAACATTCTATTTAAATATAAAGCCACACTCAGATCAAAACAGATGTGTTGTGAGTTTAGTCTATTTTATAAATGGCTCTATCATCAGAATGGCTGCCTGATCAAGTTTATGCAACTCTCCAAACTTCAGGTCAGAATGGCACTCTTGAGATAAGGTGTGAATCTTTTCATAAAACTATTTCCAAATCATACACAGAAATGAAATTCAGATGTGTCCAACAGAATGGCCAGCATTAGCAGGCTGGGGCAACAGCTGATCCATAAAAAACAGGACCATCCAAATAAAAGTTTCAATCTGCTTGATACAGTATATTATTTTTAGCATTTGAATGAAACACAAACCAAAGCTGAGTACAATTTTACCCACAATAATCATAAACCAGATGCATAGTAAAAATACTTTTCCAAAACTGATTGGCCAGAACTAAATTTCCTAAATATTTCGTGCTGTAATAAATGCACCAGGCAAAAAAAAAACCGACTGAAATTTAAGAAGGACTTGCTCACTTCAAACATGTAAATATTGATTTCAGAATCAGCTACTGGCACCTTATTAAAACAACTGAAATTAGAGACAACTCAAACAACTTATCTACTATGTCTTTGCTTTGGGTGAACAACCACTATACAAAAGAGATAGCAAGAACTGCAGATCTGGAGCTGGAGGAACACAGCAGGCCAGGCAGCATCTTAATTTCTTGATTCTTAATTTCTGAAGAAGGGTCCCGACCCGAAATGTCAACTTTCCTGCTCTTCAGATGCTGCCTGGCCTGCTGTGTTCCTCCAGCTCCACACTGTGTTGTCACTATACAAAAGAGTCATTGTACAGTCAGCACCTTTAAGGCTGACACCTTTTGCTCACTACTTTCCTTCCTTCCTTTTGCTGGTAGTCAGATTTAAAATCCACTTCCATTAGACCAGCTTGAAATTAGTTCTGTTTCAAATAGCTGTGTCATTCAAAAGTGGCTGAGTGCTGATGGAAAGCAAGGCATTATGTGGCCATAACTGAATTACCAGCACCGAGGCAGCCCCTGCAAATTGGTACATTGTGGAAGGAACAATTTTTCTGCCAGGCAGCAACTTTCAACAAAACATCTACAGCCACCAAAAGGTTACCCAGCTGGCCACAAGCTGCAATAAAAATGCGCTGGTGCATTAAACATCAATTTCTGCTATAATGCTGACATTTGTAGCTCACAATTAGATTAGAACTATCCCTCTCCACACAAAAGACAACATTTAACCCAGATAATGGAAGCTTTGCCTGTAGTCTGGAGAGCTGCCAGAGGCCTTGAACCACCTTCTTTCAGGAGGGTGTGTGACCGTAAGTGACCAGCAGCAGAATCTGGACCCCAGGTGGAATTCCTGCTCTCTGAGAGCCCTTATTGCCATCAGTACCAACCAGGCACCAATGGTACCTGCCAGCAATACACCCTGCAAGGCCCAGGATTGGTGACACACTCAGACCACAAATGAGGGAGGGCAAAATAGGAGTTGCAGTGAGATGGTTGCTGGCTGGGGAGGGAGTGGTGGGGGAACAGGAGAGTCTGGAGGGTGGGAGTTGCCACTCAGCAGGTGCCCATTCCCAATGGCAGTTTACCAGCTGCAGTTGAGTCTTCTTGTGACTATGGAATGTGGGCATCACTGGCTGGCCAGCATTTATTGCCCATCCCTACTTGCCCTTGAGAAGGTGGTGGTGAGCTGCATGCACAGCTGCCATAGACTGAGATAAAGTGGCGTAACATGGCAGCCTCCCAATGGACTTGGAAGTGTGGCACCTCCAATTTGGCCTTGGCAATTTGTAGCCCAAAGTGGGATCCCACCACAGCAATGATCTGCCCAGCATCAACATTCCCGCACATTCATCAACCACCCATGCAACAGCCCTCACTGGGATTTACCTGACTGGCCCCACTTGCTCTATGGGTCACATTCATTGCTGTAGCTCTTGACAGGGTCCAGTCTCAAAAATGGTCACCACTCAAGCTGCTGAGACTGAGTGACAGCTGACCCTCACTGATTGACTGGCAGATCATGATAGCAGGTTCCTGTCTTTTAACAAAATGGCAGCCTTAACACAATTAATTAGTTTCTGGATGGACATAAAATGCAGCCAGGGATCTCCCAAACACCTGAGGTAAGGATTATTTTTAGCTTCAGGCTTCGGTCAACAGGACCCCTGCCATCTTGATTAAATTTCACCTGCTTTTGCAGTGGGTTTCCCAGCAGTCAATGTTGAAATTACTACTTTTTTTGACATACATTATTGACTTGGACGTGGGCATATAGTGCATCATTTCAAAGTTTGCAGACAGCACAAAACTCAGAAATATAATAAAAATGAAGAGGAGAATAGCAAACTACATGAGAACGTAGACAAGTGATGAAATATCTAGACGTGTGGAGTTATAATTTAACACAGAGTGATGTGAGTGATTGATTTTTGGAGGAGGATGTCCTACAGGAGTCCTCAAGAGTGCTGTTAGCCATCCAATGGCTTGACTCACAATAGGTAGTCTATCCAAAACTGTTGGATGGCAGTTTCCCCAGCTACCATTATGGGAAGATCATTTATAAGTGAAAATACTAACTAACCGCAGCTGCTAACCTGACTCATCTCTCCCCAGAAAGCCTTCTCATCCCGCTTTAAAGCTCACTCCCATGTGGGATCCAGAAGATTCTGCCACCATCTCTGTGAAAGTTAATGATGGCAACAGCTAACGGATATGCCGCTATCTCTAGAGATGGGGGAGGGGACGAGGTGGTACTTGGTGTGGGAAAGCCTTCAGCGCTTCAAAGCATCCATCGTGCTTTCTTCTTTCACTAGACTCCTTGGCATTGCTGGTTTTTCACCATTCCCTTGCTCCTAGCTATTTGCACACTCTCTGTGCCTCTTTACATTTTTGATGTCTCTCATTGTAAATGTCTCCTACTTATATTACTTGCCATTTAACGACCTCCTGTTCACCATCTAAGCAGTTCATTACTTTTCCTGTGATAGCTTTCTTTATTCCTTCCCCATGTTCCCCCGTTCCCTTTTTCCACTAATATTTACCAGCACTCAGGAAAGATCTTAGACTAATAGTCAATTGACTGACTTCTGTACTTCCATAGATGCTGTCTGCTCTGCTGAATACTTCCAGCTGTTTCAGTTTTTGCTTTGTAAATAAATGATATTTTTGGACTTCTTTTTTTGCTTTAACATGCTCAAAGCATTACATGAACCAAAATCAGCATCATATTTGGAATGATACAATATTCCAGTGGCAGCATGAGACCTCAACACACAACTGCAATTCAAAGCTGACTGTGGGTTATGCTCATGGAATTCTACCATTGTAACATTGCCAGATCACACACAGTGCTTCAGTTAATTCATGGAGAACCAAGAGTTCTTTTTTGAAAAAGTCAAAACGATTAAAGGCATATATTCATTTAAGAGCTCACTTTATAAAATTGTTAGGGCTAACACAGCAATGAGCTTGTCCTGATGTGATCACACTAACAGCAATCAGAGAAAATAAGAACAGAACATTTCCTCTAATGAGGAAAACATGCCATCAGTAAAAAGAGATCTAGAGATCTCAGACAGAAAATCCAATATCAGAATCAGGGTATTACTTTGTAGTATTTTGATCAGATGGTTTCCTGTGGCAGGGGAAAATAAGTCACCCCAAGCAAAGAACAAAGCAATATGGCAGTAAGACAGTGAAGTACTGGAATACTACTTTAGGACAAAATGGCACTGTTCCAAATTTGAAGAACAAGGGAAATAAATTCCAGAACATGAATGAGCTTGCAGGAATAGGACAAACATATGCTTCTCTGTCATGCCTTCAAATCGAGCACCAGAGATAATGAGACCTAAAGTGCTAACCACAGGCTACTGAAAGTTTCTGAAACCTTAAGATGCCCAAATTTGAATGATTGTCTCCATGAGTGGAGGAAAAATAGTGACCACCTATTCTTCTATTGCGATAAAATGTGCAATCATGACAGTAATCAAACACCAGAGGGCACCATGAACAAAAAATGGGACTTGCTAGATGAAGGATGAGCGAGCCTTACAAATCCAATGTGTGCAAGGAAACAAAGAGAATGATGTCACAGAATAAGGAAAAAAATGACATTAATGACAAGGGAGGTGGAGACAGGATACATTTGAAAGAAAAAGCTGCCACATACGGACGAGGAAGAGATAACACAATACACAGTTATAGAAAAAAAGCTACATGGTGGAAGATAAAAATGAACCTGTGTCTAATATGGTTTTCATTTGGTAATATTAATTGAGATTGCTGGAAGTTTGTGCCATGATCAGAATAATAGGTACAGCTAATATATTGAGGTATCATAGAATGCAATAAAGACACATTATGTGTTCTATTAAATCTGTTTCTCACAATGGAAGAAAAAGCAACTATAATGAAATTTTGCAAGGCAAAGCACAGCCCATCAATCTCTCAGTCTCCTGGGTGAGGTGCGCAAGCTGCTACATAAGCAACCCTAGGGAAAACCAATGTTATCAACCATTGACAGTAACCCATAGCAACACATCCTGTTCTACGCTAAAAAATCAGGTCAAATAGAACTATGATTAGCAGCATTTTAGGCAGACTCCCTTTAAGAAGGAATATTTTCTATTTACTGATCAATAGTGAACATTATGCTTTTTTGAACTGTAAGAAATGCTCACTCTTTCTGTTGTATGGTTTACATAGAAACATAGTCACCAGACAATGAGAATATACACATAGTATTCCCTTTGGCATAGCCAAAGATAATATAATTAATCTGATTTACAGAAAATGGTTACTATCTGTTGACAACAGAAAGGACAAAGACCACATTGTTTAACTCATGGGGAACCATCGTAAGGTTCATCCTTATAAACTACATTACAGACTGCATTTATCTCAAGTGGTACAAAATAAAATACAATGCTGCATTAAATAATCATGTTGGCATAGCCAGGGTGATACAGCTCAAAATTCCAACTCAATTACTACAGCCTCTAGCGAACAATAATTTAAACCTATTTCATGTTGCAGAGGCTATTGGGAAAAATACACGCACAAGTGCAATACACAGTTTCATTCTGTACTTCAAACTGAGAGGGAAGACCCACCGTTGAAATTCAGAGATACAGGGAATGACCGGGAACAATGTGATGGTTGGTGTGACCTGTTAAGGTTAGAAAAGTGTAACTCTTCAAAAATATTTTCCTTTAAATCAAGAATTTGCCAGGAATATGCAGCTACAAAAATGTACCATTTAAAGTCCACTTCTTTTGGAAGCACTAGGAATATTCAACTTGCTGTTCTAGCCGAAGTTTGGAGGGCTCCCTAAAGTTTTAGATCAACAGGTGGTGATGTGGAAGGACAATAGATAACAACAGATTTGATAAGGTTTTGTCTTTCTGGGTTCTCTCTCTTCGCAAACCTAATGTGGGTGGAAATCTGTACCTTATAATCTTCTCCAGTTACTTGCCATCCTGAACACCTATGGTTATCCCTGTATCTGCAGTTTAACAGTGACACACATAGTTTAGTTGGGCAAACTGCTGCATTATCAATGCCATACCAGGTCCGACTGAGGCCTGGCAAAGGAGGAATGCCCAAACAGTCTCCACTTGCAGCCCTCTCCTACAATATTGGTTGTGGTGTTGTGTCTGAAAATTCTGTCTGACAAGTAAAAATGGCTTATTACTGCCTGAATTGCCATATTCTGTCAAACACCAGCTGAAGTCACTGTATGAATATGCCATGGTTATCTAAGGCCTTTGCCCTTAACACTTAGTCACCCTTAGAATACAAACGAATATATTAAATTTGAATTGCTTATACAAAACAATTATACTTGATAATTTCTAAAGATGGTGAGGAAATTACAGTACATAAGAGCATCTGGTACCTGTGAGTATACGTCTGCCTTTTATTAGAGTAATTTTTCGTGACCTTGATAATCTACCTACAATAATGTTCCAGCACTGGACACTAAATGGGAAACTTTTCACCCTCGGGATTTCTCCACAGAAAGAGTTTCACTGGTTATTATCAGGTCATATAATGTACAAAACATTTCCTATGTACATTTTGGGGAGAATAAGGTAAAGGGTAGTTGAAGCTATAATTATACATGTGCAATATATATAAATGTCTATTAACAAATGGATAAAATATTAATTCAATGCCTCTACACTTGTGCAGTAAACTGAAGAGGTGATATATAGACTTGTGAAGCACTTCTACTGTTTGATGAATTAAAGTTGCAGTTTCAGTTCAAGGTAAACAGTAAATAAATATCTGAAATTGATGCAGCAACAATACCATTCAATCAGTTCCTGCCTTCCCATTTGGATTAATTTCCCTTGGCCATTCTATTCCCCAAAACAGAGGGTAGTCACACGAACTGCCACAGTTCTCCGTTAAAGCCAATCTGAGGTGGCTAACAAGACACAGTAGAACATATGTAACTACTCTGAGTTGCTTCACTCTCTGATATTTTCCTTTCTCTTAAAGCGACAGGATATAACCTTGTAGCTTTTTCCACACTTAATGACCAGAGCCATGGTCTGAGTCCGAGCCCTGGTCATATACAATGAAGTGCATTCAGGCACTGATCCATGTTACTACTGGGCCATTCACTGATACAGTTCATAAACTCTAGCAATATCAGCCAAAAACCTGTTTCCTTATCAAGAAGTCAGTCAGACAAACTGTGTAGTGAAGGAAATTCTCTCCATCAGGATTATCAATAAAATTAAACTTTAGAGGCTAAAAGTCTATGTTCACTAAATTTAATGAAACATTGTAAGCATAACATTGTGATCCAATGCATTATACTTGTATTTACTTTTTCTAAAATTAGAAATGGAAGGCATTTCACCTCTTAATATTGCTAAATATTGTATATTGCATATATGCTAATTGCATATTGTGTAACATCTAAAAGAAAAATGAT
Organism: Rhincodon typus; assembly: GCF_021869965.1. Taxonomy (NCBI): domain Eukaryota; kingdom Metazoa; phylum Chordata; class Chondrichthyes; order Orectolobiformes; family Rhincodontidae; genus Rhincodon; species Rhincodon typus. The sequence goes on from NC_063338.1 coordinate 48,700,734, forward strand.
GAATGGCCAATCAATAAAGGGCAGCCACTTTATCACGGTGGCACAAGTAACCTTGGAATTGTATCATATCTAAAAGCAGCATCTTCTCTTTGAACGTTAAGGTATTCTCCTTCATTGGTTTGCCATTCACCAGGTTTCTTTTAACAACCTTAACTGACCATCTGATTGGTCACATGATATGGTACAGAATGTCCACATTAGAAAGATACATTAGAAAACAGAAGCAAAGAGAATTCAAATAAAATTAAATGTACAAAGGTGAATATAAGATAGCAGCTGAAAGATATTTGTAGATTTTTTTTACTAGGGGCTGTCTCTGTTCTCTAGGATTTATCACTCTGCCTTCAACTGTCTTTAATGGCAACTTTTTTTCCCAAAAAGCAACATCACTGAAACAATCCATATGTTTTCAAACCAGGGTCCTTGGACATTACAAGGTCCACACTGTTCTCAATATTTTAGCTTTCTAACAATCAAAGGTTAATTTTGCTGGACTTTATTGGATTACTCGCATTGTACAGTAATAAAAAAGTCTTACTACAACACTTGCCTTTAGGTAGCTGGCACTATCTTTTGGAATCTGGAATCTAGGACTGGAATTTAGGAATGTGTCCTAAATTTGCAACTACCCTACCACACACACCACTCCCCAAAAAAGTAGGAAAACTTTTGAAATACACAGGCTGCTAAATCATATATTAATCTTTGTGGAGTTCATAAAATTGAAAACATAAATTACATAATTTAATACAGAGGATAGTAATCTGTGGAATCCTTCACCGCAGAGGGTTATTGAGACTGGGTCATTATGTATATTCAAGGCTAAGATTTTTTTTAATCAGTAATGGGATCAAGGGTTGAATGGATAAGGCAGATACTAGAATTAAGGATGATCAGATCTACTATGATCTCTTTAAATGATGGAGCAGATTCGATGGGCCAAATGGCCTATTTCTGCTCCTACGCCTTTTGGTCAAACATAGCAATAAACAACAAGAACAAAAAGTGGTTCAGCCACTATGTGAATAATTTTTTTTCATTTTAATGATGCAGAGTCTATCAATATCTTTGAATCCTTTACGTAGCAACCACTGCAATGTTTACAAAGACATCATAACATTTGATTAAATCTTGTAACAATGTCCAATTTTGCCACCCAATACTATTTTTATGCCAGTACGTCCACGCAATCAAAACCTTACAAAGTGATATTTGCATAGATATTTTCTGAAAAGCATCAATTCCAGTTCAGAAGAATAACATTTGTGAAAGATTAATGACAGAGTCATTTATTGGGAACAGACATCTCTATAGTATAATAACCTGCTTACACAAATTATATTAATGATGATTAGTTGATTACATTATAGGTGGCAATTGTCCTTTGTCTCTTACACTTCAAAGAGTTGCCTACAATGTTTGGAAAATGGTGACTGTTGTTTTAAGGTGCCAGTTTGAATTACTGCAAAAATATAGCTAGGCACCAGTTCTTGTTTGAAAGGGTTAATTGATATATTTTCTAGCAGTCAGAGTGCTAGAATCCCTTTCTCTACTCCAATCCAATGCCTTAACTATAACACTTGACAACTGTTCTTCTTTCTCTTGTTCCTAACATAGTGGCCTAGTTCAGTGGTTCTCAAAACCTTTTTGGTTGAGTAACTCCTTTTTGCATCGATTAGAAATCACAGACAATTCCCATCCTACCCTATCCTACTTAAACTCAAGAAAATGTTGCTCTGAACAAACATGTATTTTGCCACCATTTCATTCAGGAATCAGCACTTAAGTATTTCAAAAAAACTCTCCTCTTTCTTGAAGGCTGAGCACAATGCAAGACTTGGATACTGCGGGACTACAAGTGATCTGTATGCCACATTCACAACTCCTTAATGCACAGTCCCCTCCAAAGTGAAGCAGTCATCCCATCCTACACTGCACTGATGGCTGCACTCTCTTCTCACTTTTGTTTGCCCTTCATTCACCTTTGCTTGACCATGCCATCTCCCAATCATTTGCCTTGTGCACTCATCCACATTACCCATCTACATTGTCCTGTTCAATAGGCACTTTCACATTACTTCATGGAAAACCCATTCGTACTCTGAGGTGTGTCGAATTTGTGGACCTTTCGCATTGACTGCAGTTTCTGTAATATAGAGAAGTCAGCACATTCTGCCTCCATTACACAGAAGTGGCAATAAGATTACTTAACACTAGGATCATGCTTAAACAAACAGTGGTATCTCTGGTGTATTGGCTAAAGGTCTCAGGTAAGGGACATGCGGGAGCAAATGGATAGCAAGAAGAAGATGAAAGAATAGCAACACAGAGGAGTATACAAGAGAGGGGGTAGGAAGAATGTATGGCAAAATGGATATGGATGAACAGAAGAAAGTAGAAGATCATGAGAGAAACAAGTTAAAGGACATGGAAAGTGACAATGAAGAGGAGAGGACAATGGAAATCAGTAGCAATGAAAGGGAAGGTAAATAAAGCAAGAATTTGGGAAGGCAGTGGAGATAGTGGAGAAGGGAGGAAAATGGATCATTGATATGGAATGGAGAGAAAAGAAGAGACAGTGGTGCTTTAGAATGGGGAGCAAGACTGTCAATATTAACTGAGAAGGAGTGGGCAAATAGAGCTTCAGCATGAATTATGGGAGAGACGAAAAGGCGCCAGCTTGAATGAAGGAGAAAGAAAAACAATATAAATTTGAATAAAGGACAATGTGAAGAAAATGAACAATAAATATTAACATAAACATTATAAGAATATCAATAAACATTATCTGGAGTGGGTATGTTGTCACAAATCGAATTTTGGAAAATTTGTGCTCATAAACATGAAATTCAACTGTTTTACATTAACATGATTATGTCAAGTACTTATTCAGGTATGACTTTGGTGCTATGTTGGGAGAGTCTCCTGAAAAAAAATGAACAAAACCTCCAGTGTGAAGTTGAAAACAAGTCATGGTTATACATGACCTGATACCAATAGGTGCTATCACAGGAAGGGAAGTCTTAGAGAAACACAAATGCATGTTGCAACAGATGGATAAAACCACAGACGCAAAGAAGGACAGATAGAGAGATGTAAGGCAAGAAAGAAAAGAACAAGGATAGTCAAGGGAAGATGATGAGCAAGAGAAAGAGTAACAAACAACAAGGGAAATCTCTTCATCCCAGTGAATGCAGGCAATGGGAGGAGGGTTTCTTAATTGTGCTGGAGTCAAAAATTGAGATTCCCGACAATGGGATAAACTTTGGCATTCAAATTTTGTGATCTGAAAAGGAGGGTCAATGCAGGTTTCTGAAACCTATCTGCAGTTACCTGAGTCTTTTTATAAATGCACCATTCAGTGGAAACACACGTTTGGTCCTAATTAACTTTTACCGAATTAAGGAAGCCATCCCTTCGCCGAAAGCATATAACAGTTGTGTATCTTCGAACGTAATGCTTTCTGGGAACTCAGAGTAGGTATTTGTTGCTCTGTCTTTATGGATTTAAATCAGGTTAGAATGAGCTCAAGTGGTGTGAAAGCAGGTAAAGAGAGAAAAGGTCAGTCAGAAAAGGAGGAATACAGTCAGGACAAGAGTGGAAGTGCAGACATTTTAGTATGTTTCTGTCCTGTCATGGCTAACTTTGGGGAGATGCCTAGCAATGCTGCATCACTGAGAGTTGGCTGTCCAGGGCTAGGTCATTGCTGTGGAATCTTTGTGCCTGGAGTCTGTCTGTTGGCACTGCATGGCAGAGAGTATGGTTACCGCTATAGGAAGGATTTGGATATGATAGAGTGATAATTAGCAATAAGGATTGTACAGCCTCGTGGGTGGGGACTCAGAAGATGAGAGTACGTGTGGCTTTGAGAAGGGAAGGGATCAGGGTCAAGAAGAGCACTGGAACTTAGACAGTTATAGGCTCAGTGACAAAGGGGGGAAGTCAACATAAACACAGATGGTATCTGGAGAAATGAGAGAAGGTTTGAGGGTAACGGAGCAATATGAAAGACAAAGTGGTGTGGATGAGACAGATAGATAAATCATATTCAAACAGCAAAATAGTGAGGGAATGAAAATAAGAGAAACACGGATAGATGCAGCAGAGAAAATGAGAGAGAAACTCATGCACAGAAACTGTTTTTGATCAGTTTATTATCCTGAATTGTCATGTCTCATGAAACAATCATACGAGAAAGTCAATGTAGAAGTATTTCGTCAAAGTCCATTGACTACGCAGCTTCATAATATTGTTCCAGTAAAATTAAGCTTGTCAAATTCACTCACACAGTAAACATTCATAACTCAGATGGCTTCTGAAATATTTTAAATTTGTTCATGGGATGAGAATGTAAACCCAATATATACTGTCCATCCCAAATTGCCCATGAATTGTCGGTTTTGCTCAGACATTTCAGGGGGCAGTTCAGTGCTAATTGCCGAGTTGAGTCTGAAGTCACATATCGGTCAGACCCGGTAAAGACAGCAAATTTTCTGCCTGAATGACATACAGTGCAGTAAAAGTTTGTTATTTTACTTGAGATTAAGTTTGCAGCATTTAAGTATATTTTGCAAAAATCCTGTCTCTAAGTAAAGCTCAGTATAAATATTTGTGGCAAAATAAAAGAGAGTCGTACCACATTCCAATTTATATTCATATAGCACACAACCAAGAATTATGGATTTATATTCAAGAAATATGAAATAGTAAATCCTTATTCAGGGAATTCATACAAATTCTTCAAACATTTCTAAGGTCATTTAATTAACTCCAAATGGCGTCAAGGTCTGGAGTCAAGTATGAAAACTTAACAACATCTAAAAAAAAATCACCTTTGGGAAGTCTGTGTAAATATCAAATGGACGAATATCTCCTATTCAGGTTCCTACAAGTACAGCTTTTAATAGAGTACCTACACCAAACAATAACATCTGTCACAAATAACTCTCCTACTGGCAGAAAGTTTTGGACTCCAGCAAAGACCGAATCAAAAAAAAGGCAGTTGAATAGATTCTGCAGAAATCCTGTAAAGAGTTCCTTGCAGATTTTTACTGCATGTTTTATGTCAGCTTAACTCAATGGCCAAAAATGTTGGCAGGTGGACAGCAGATCAAATTAGCATTCTGCGAATATCAGTGTCTTACCCAAGCCTCAAAGATGCAAACATATTGCAAGCAAAATGGCCAGTTTGTTGAAAAGCAGAAGTGTCTTAATTAGCAATAATTCGTTACTTCTGTATTAAATGATCAGAACAGAAACAAAAGGAAAGAGGCTTTTCACAAAACCATATTGAACAAGATTTTATGATGCATTGTGAGTAAAAGGAACCAGACATTCACGTATCTTTCATTTGCTCGTACCCTTCCACTGGGCCTTTGCATAGGAAGTTCCTTTTGGCCAGCCATCTACAAAGCATACTGACCTCTACAGTACTTGTGGTACCTGTGTCTATCTCCTTAACAGAGCAAATAGAAGAATCATTAATCTGAACTAACATGTGTTAGTGGAAACATTGTTATCAATGTCAAATCTGGTACAGAAAGTGAAATAAAGCAAGGGAAAGGAAGACAGGACTGAGAGAAATAAGAGACCAGCAATGTAAAAAAAAAACTTCCTTTTCTGCAATTTCAAATTCCTGATAAAATCTGAAAGAATAAATGATCATGTTTGTTAAAGGTAATTTTCAATATCAGAGAGGTTATTGGTTATGAATCAGTTAAAATATATTATGTAATTAGAAGAGTATTTTCACTGGAATGGATAAGCCCTAATCCTGGGCCTCCTGCAGTGCCACAACGATGCCACCCGAAGGTTGCA
>NC_063338.1:48706560-48712571 GCF_021869965.1 Rhincodon typus
TGCACCTTGTTGTCTCGGATTCTCCAGCATCTGCAGTTCCTACTATCCCTAACTTTTTCCGATGGGTTTAGTGGGTAGACATTCAGTAGTACAGCAATTTCACAACATTCCAACTATTTTAATGCTAAAGCTCACTGTGAGATGAAATTACCTATCAGCTTCTCATGGAGCAAGACATCTTGAACAACAATTTCCTAACTTAGTATATAATGGTTCATCTGTAGTCATTAGAAGTTGCTGTCTGATTTTTATGTAAAATGGTGAGCACTGTTATACTCCCACCCAGCTGCGTTGGTAAACACACCACCCATTGAATTCAAAACTGCATACATATAACTAAAGTAGCACCACATTTTCAACACAAAAATTAAAGTATTTTGTGGGCTAGAATCAAAAGCATAGCTATCGATGAAATTATTAATTATTTTGTTTTGACAAATTTGATTAACTTTTCAAAGAATATTTCAATTGGAATGTTACAGCAAATCTAGTGTAGGCGAGAATGTTTGCCTGCTCAGGGCAGTATTGATGATCCATTTAAAAACTTTTCATTTTGAACTTGATTTCGGCAGTATCGAATTCATGTAAACATTTGAAAGGCTCTGAGCTTTCATTCATTGAACAGATTTTTATTTTCTTGAGAAGGAGAAATTGTGAATTATTGCTAAAGTGTGTTCTGACACTTCAATGAGTATCGGGTAATGAACTTCCTATAGTGTGCTTTATCAAACTGTGATATGAAATAGATACATGCCTCAAACTCATTTTATCAGAATATAGAATCAGAAAATGCACCATCTCTCACAATCAGTTGCAAAAATAAATAAATACTTTCTCAAGTAGACTCCTGTATGCTAATTGCACTTACACAATCAGGAATTTTAAGGCATGATGCCCAAGCTCTCTGTCATCCTGAATCACGCAAATGATCTCTGACCCCTCATGAAGACATTTATGGCCAAGTTTAACTCAAAAAACAATCTGGCAGCAAATTCAAAATGACTTCATTGTTCAACTCATTGCACCATCTTCACCAATTCCTCACTCCTAACTAGCTTACATCTTTTAAGTGTAAGAAAGCATTCTTTACCCTTATTTTGAATCATGGTATTTTCTTTTTTTAATATTTAATAGCATTTCACAGATGTTTTGCAATGGGCTCCAGACCAATTGGTTTCTGGTATTGACAGGCATGACTGAAGATTCCACTTTCTAAACTCGTTACCTGACAATAAATAAAGAGAATATATAACAGTTAATATTGTGTTTTCTGGTGATGGCAAAGCTAATAACATTGTATTTTTACGCCAAGTAACTTGATTACCTGCTGAACATTTCTTCTATTTTCGTCACATTTTTTTCTCATTTCATCTCCGAAGCACACATGTCCTGTCAACTTAGAATTGAGGACGGACTACAACAAACCCATAGCCTTTCTTTTCTTTCTCTGTTTAGCCACATTTTCTCAACACCATATGTTGTTAAAAATCAAGTAGTGTGCTTGTGAAAGCTTGCCTTTTGTTCAAAAACATAATACTTGAGAAGTTTAGAGATTTTGAGAACAAGAAGGTGCTAAGATTGGCCTTATTAGTGAAGATTGAATCCTGAAGCTTTAGATTGACTGGAATAATTTTGGAAGGACAATAGAAATTTTAACATAGTGCATCAGGCAGAAGTGAGGCTGCCGGAGAGGTGGAACTAAATGTAGACTTGTTTGTGTAATCTTATACAGCTGTCAGAAGAGTGGCACGTGGGAAAGGATTTGTAAGATCTTTCTTAACTGAGTTAATTAGTTAATGTGAAAGTACCTTTTCTTCAGTGTGCTGGTAGTTTTCTGTTAGATAATGCTGGATCTATGTTGACTTAGCTAATTTATTACAGTTAAAGCCTTGTGAAATCTTGCCTTTTGATATTTTCCATTGGTAGCTTGGAAATTTATCAATTTTTTTGAAAATGTTATCTGTCCGTGTGGAATGAAAAACACAAGTCCTAATCAAGGAACGTAAACAATTTGCTGCTTTGGAAATTGCATGCATGACAATTTTGAAAACATTTCAGCCGTTGAGCTACTATGCCACTCCATTCCCTGGATTACGCTAGAATATTTATACCCATGTTAATAATTCAAGGAATTGAATGAATGAAAGATCTTTAGATGAAGACTTTGTGTGTGTTTAGTTGTGTCCTGGAGCTAGTATGCAGTATACCTTTACGAGACATGCTTGTGATATCATCATTGTATCATTTATATGACCTGAGGGTATAAGGGTCTCCAACTCCATCTTTGACATGGCCATCTGAAGCATGACATGCTCATGGAACATGCTACTGTTGTAACTGAATAGCTTAGCATTAGCTCAGAAAATATGTGTGGGCTGGGAGCTGTAATGAGCATATACTGAACTTTTCAGCATCGTATTACCCACATCTTTTGTTATGGGATCTAAAATAAGTGTCGCCACAACAGGTACAAATACACTGATAAAGACAAAAGGCCACAACATGGTAGTAGGTCGAGATAACAAGGTGTCGAGCTGGATGAATACAGCAGGCCAAGCAGCATCAGAGTTGCAGGAAAGCTGACGTTTCGGGCCTAGACCCTTCTTCAGAAATGGGGGAGGAGAAGGGGGTTCTGAAATAAATAGGAAGAGAGGGGGAGGTGGATAGAAGATGGATAGAGGAGAAGATAGGTGGAGAGGAGACAGAGAGGTCAAAGAGGCGGGAATGGAGCCAGTAAAGGTGAGTGTAAGTGGGGAGTTAGGGAGGGGATAGGTCAGTCCAGGGAGGATGGACCAGTCAAGGGGATGAGATGAGGCTAATAGGTAGGAGATGAGGGTGGGGCTTGAGGTGGGAGGAGGGCATAGGTGGGAGGAAGGACAGGTTAGGGAGGCGGGGACAAGCTGGGCTCGTTTTGGGATGCGGTAGGGGGAGGGGAGATTTTGAAGCTTGTGAAGTCCACATTGATACCATTGGGCTGCAGGGTTCCCAAGCAGAATCAGTGATCAGTGTCCACTGTGGCAAAATTGTAAACTTGTTCTTTTTTTTATATAATTCTCTTAAAATAACAAAACAAATAAAACCATCCCATACATTTCAAACAGTAGAAGTAAAATATTACAGATCCATTGCTTTAAAGATAGAAACAGCGGTAGAGCTCCAGAAAGTCAGCGCTCAAAACCTTAACAAATTTGAAGTAGCACAGTGAAACAACAAAATAAAGTCCAGTCCAGGAAGCTCAATGTCTGGGATTGGAAGGCACTGCAGTCATTGTTCAGAAAGCAACAAAGTCGAGAAAGGTTAAGGAGGGTGCAGACTGAACAGCTGCCAGCAGCAAATCTGTTTGCTATCTCCCTGTTTGACTGCGACACCAGTAAAGTAATTATACATCGTTCAGTGCACTGCTCTTGTATTTCTAGTTTTGACATCCTGAGATTATTACCAGACATGTACTATGATGAATTTGTGGAAACCAAAAACAGAATAGCATTTATTGTATATCCATACATTTACACTCCTACTTCTTGTAACAAATTTTTTTTAGAAAAAAGTCAATGAAAAATAACATGAACAATCCAAGTGAGAACCTTCAGAGTAATCGTCACTATCTGCCCCGATTTAACACGTGTAAAAACCCGTGTAAACTGATACAGCATAGTTTGATGAACATTTTCTTGTGCAGGCCAAAACATTGTAAATGAGAAGGCAAAGAGGTTTTTATGTTTTTGTGGTTGTTCAATAATGCAAATGCAGAAACAATTGTTACATATACACAGCATTTGTAGAGTTGTGTGTGGCTGTGTGTATTCTGGGAAGGACGCCTACTTAAAACTTGAGCCATATTGTTGAATCCTGGTCCATTACCTGGCTAGGCAAAGGTGAACAGGTATGCTGCATGTATTCATTAATAAGCATGTTATTTGGGACTGCAATTTCTTTTCTGATTTATGTGCTGTACTGTTGACTCCAAGATTATTTTTAATGGAATATTCCTTTATGAAAGATTCAGTGATCATACATGCCTCACTTCAAAGTGTGAGACACAACAACTGAATATGTTTTAAAGTAAAAAATGACTTGTCTGTTTGACTCAGTTATTAACAATAAAATAAGCACAAAGGATCTTTGAGTGAATACGGCACAGCTGATAGTCAGAATAAAGACCTTGGGTCAGATTTTTCCTTTTAAGGAAGGAACTGTAGTCAGGAGTTTTCCATACATTGCAATTTCTCCTCCTGGGCAGCAGTGCCCATCAATGTTATTTTTATCAAAGGATGCTAGAGGCATGGGGTAGGAGATAGGACTTCCCAGAGCAGCCTGCGGCAGGTGAAAGCCAAGATGGGTACGTTAGAAATCCAGTATTTGTTCAGTGGGATAGCAGTACAGTTGTGCACGAGAATTAGGCACGCTAGCCTTCAGCCCTCACACACTCCCAGCCCCACACTCACTCATGCAAATTATATACCCCATGTCCCCTGCATACCTCCCTCATATCACTGCATGTTCACTTACTCAGTATCCAATAAATACATATCTCACAAGCTCTACAATAATGTTCAGAAGTCTTTGAGATATTCAATAAACTGTCAAAATAAAATCATCATTCAAAACCTTTTCAAAATACGGTAGGAAAAATAAACCTTTACTACAACTCTTTGTTTTCTCTCCTTAAGCCAATTTTTCATTCAAATGAATATTGGCTCTTCTACTTCATGACCCTCAAATTTGTTAACTGACCAGTTAAGTTTAAAAGTGATTGACAACTTCAAATATCATAATTAGTGTTCAATTGTGTCTTTAATACAAGTGATTGATGATAGGGTTTTTATTTTAGAAAAGACAACAGTCAGAATTGTGAAAGTGTTCAGATTCATTAAAGTACTTTACGCAGCATTTCATCTTATGAAGTGGTCTTAAAACCAATAACCAAATGCACAACTCAAACTTCATCTGAAAAATATTTTAAATCTCTTACATGACCATAAATTGTCATTTTCTAAAACAAAAATCATTGAAATATCATTTAAAAGAACCAAATCCAGCTAATAACTGATTGGACTGTTAATCAAAACAAAGCTCATAATACATTTGACAGCTGTATAAAGATCCCTTGCTGAACTGAATCTGTTGGTGAGGTTTGGAGCTCAGACAAATATTCATAATGTAAATTCCGTTGCATTACTGTAGCTCAATTGGCTGGATTGCTGGTTTGCAATGCAGACTGATGCCAACAGCTTGGTACAATTCCCAGGCCAGCTGAGGTTATTATGAAAGACTCTCCTACTTAACTTCTCCTCTTGCCCCAGGTGACCCTCAGGTTAAAATACAGTCAGTTATCTTTCTGTATTGAGACAGCAGCCCTATCGTTCAGTAGAATGATGGCAACTTTACCTTTACCATTTAAACCGAAGGAAGTGTGACTGTAATTAGTGCCACCACTATTTTGAGAGTAAAAAATGAGCTATTTCATGAGATGTGGATGCCATAATTACTCACCTAAGTCTACATTTATGCAAGCTTTGACCAAGGACGGAACAACTTTGTCATTTGTGTTACTGAATCAGCTCCATTCACTGAATAAACATGATAACATAACTCCTGATTGCCATCTAATAGTTTTAGATTAAGTGCACTACTTACTTACTGTATTATTGAAATCATGAAGGAAGGGCTCATGAATTCCAAACCATGATAACATATGCAGAATATATATAGTTATCTTTTATCAATTTGTGTCTGTAGCAGATATCTAACCCAGTTCAGTAGTGTCAAATACTCCCTTGAAGAATCTAGTCACTTGTTCTTATGGAAATTGATTTGCACTGCCTCTGACGTAGATCTCTGTGTGTAATACACATACTTCTATTCAATTGCTGAAGAGGTGGACCATGTTCGCACTAGGAGAAATGCCATTCTGATTTATTCTTTGTTTGGGAAAACATATAAGGAAGAACATTTATAACACAGTGTGGAGATGGAGGAACACAGCAGGCCAGGCAGCATCAGGGGAGCAA
>NC_063338.1:48712671-48726975 GCF_021869965.1 Rhincodon typus
TCTATTCTTTGTTTGGGAAAACATATAAGGAAGAACATTTATGACACAGTGTGGAGCTGGAGGAACACAGCAGGCCAGGCAGCATCAGAGGAGCAGGAAAGCTGACATTTCAGTTCGGGATCCTTCTTCAGAAATGGGCTATTTCTGAAGAAGGGTCCTGACCCGAAACATCAGCTTTCCTGCTCCTCTGATGCTGCCTGGCCTGCTGTGTTCCTCCAGCTCCACACTGTGTCATCTCTGACTCCAGCATCGGCAGTTCTTACTATCTCTAAGTAAGAACATTTGTTTGGTTTATAAAACCAACAGAGAAATCAATATCACTTCTCATCTTATTTAATTACAAAAATGAAGAAAACACCTGAAAGTTAATCTTCAGTGAGTCCTTAACTTCATGTTAAAACTTGGACTCTCATGGGTAAAGCTTGTTTCCTTAAAGCTTGCTGTAGCATGACTGTCTTGTTGGTGTCTGTGTCCTGAATTTGTAAAATCTTTTCTCCCTTGATGCCCAGAGATGAAGTATATTTGTTAACACAATGGTATTTGATGTCTACCAGAACAGCAGATACATTGCTAACAAATTGACACTGTGCAAAGTAACCACCTGTCCTGCACTTACTTCACCTTGCAACTGCTTATTGATAGCTAAACCAGGATCAGGTGATCGAAGAAAACGTATCCTTTCAAGTAGATTCTGACCAAAATGCATAGTAAAATTGTTTATGTCCCAATTTCCTCATGAAGGAAGGGATCATGAATTCTAAATCATAATAACATCCTTGGTCACAACATAGGTAGTTGCAGTGGAGAATGAAAATAGAAAGCGACAATAAAGATCCAATTTCAATCCCCAATTTATCTGATGTATCCAATCTCATATGGGATCACTACAATTGGACCAAGTGTTTCAGCTTAATTCTCCTTATCATAATTTGATATATCCTGCTGAATGTACATATGTGCACATTGGGTGGGGGCATTTTTTTCTCTTTCTGTGATTGACTTGCAATTGGCTGACATTAGAAAATTGCTGAAATATAGAAAATAGCTTTAAAAAGAATGTAAGAGAACATTCTGACAATGTACAGAAAATGGCTCATTTCTAAAGTGCTTACTTTTCACTTCAGGTTTCTGATATTCACACTTCTTCCAAAAGTCCTCAAACAGGCAATTTATCTTTTCTTCTTTTGTGAAGTGCCACAAATCTTGGTTGAATAATCAAGCAAATGCTGAAACTGCAATATTATAGGGTTTACACAAACATTTAGAGGTCATGATTTTATCCAAATAGATTGCTGAATACCACAGAATGTATATATTTTATGATTCAACTGTTTATACAAGATTTCAAATGTGTGGTTTATTTGGAACTTCCTGCTCAAATGCTGTCTGATTGATTTAAATGGCCATTTCCCTTTGTTTAGAATTCACTGCACTTACACCAAATGCGGGACACAGTTGAAAGGCAAAAACGTTTTTCTATCATCCCAACCCACTCTAACCATTTATTACAAGGCAGGATATGAAGCCTCTATATTATTTCACAAGCTTCGGTCTGCCCTCAATTAAATAGCTGCTCATAGTGATATGTTCCATTGCTATGCCAATGGAAAATAGATTTGTGCCTGATGGCAATCAGCAAAAAATTTGTAGGAGGTGCTCCAGGCTTAGCTCACTTGCCTATTCACTGGAATTGTTTTTGGCATTAATCAGCATAAAGGGTAATGCATGTTTAACTAATTTGAGTTTTTTTTGATGAGGTAACAGGCAGGTTTGATAAATGTTTTGCAGCTGAAGAGGCCATGTGAAATTCCAAAAAAGTATCTGATAGGGTGCCACAAAACAATGTCCATGGAACAAATGGACACAGGCAGCAGGGTACAATATTGGCTGAGTGACAGGAAGCAGAATGGTGTTTTCAGTCTTGAGGTAGGTAGATAATGGAGTTTTTCAAAGATTCATTGGGACCATTGCTTTTCTTGATCTATGTGAAGACATTAGACTTTAGTGTACAGGGGAAAACTTCAAATTTTGCATTTGACACAAAATTGAAAGTATTGCAAACTAAGTGAGGATTGTGATTAACTTCCAGAGATCATAGAGAGGCTGAAGGCAAAGTAATAAGTAATACATTCTGGGAGGAAGAATGGGCGAGTCAAAACAAAATAATGGATATAATTCCAAAATCATTGGATCAGCAGAGGTATATGGGGATATACATTGTGCTGCATGTACAAATCGCTGAAGTCTGCTGGGCAGGATGAGTGCACATTAAACAATACAGATTGGATCATTGGCTTTATAAATGAAAGAATAAAGTACAAAAGCAAAATATTATGGTGAGCCCTTATAGAACACTAGTTCAACCTGAACAGGTGTACATTCAGGTGTAGCCAGAAGCCATTGGAACAGGCAACGTAGACTGGTATCCAGACATCACAGAAGAACCACCCTAACCTTTATAAAAGTTAAACCTCCAAGTTGTTATGGAGATAATAAGGAAAAGGAGACACTGACTGGTGGGTATTAATGCCACCAAACCTCCCAGGAATCTTATTCTTGCTACCTTAATGACATGACAGTGGCAAAAATTACCAATTCTCTCATTAAAATAAAACAAAGACTTGCGGACACTGGAAATCTAAAACAAAAACAGAAATAACTGGAGAAACTCAGCAGGTCTGGCAGAATATGTGGAGAGAAAGTACAGTTCACATTTCAGGTCCTGTGACCCTTCTTTAGAACGGATAGCATCTAGAAGAAGGTGAAGCAGTGATTTCCCTGCACTTCCCTCAACCTACTCTATTGCATTCATTGCTCATAATGTGGTCTCCTCTACACTGGGGAGATGAAACACAGACAAGGCAACCACTTTGCAGAACACCTACATCCTGTCTATAAAAAAGATTCCGAGCTTCCAGTTGCCTGCCGCTTCAACACACCACCATGTTCCTTGGCCAACGTGTCTGCCGCAGACCTGCTGCAGTGCTCCAGCGAAGCTCAGCGTAAGCTGGAAGAAGAGCACCTCATTTTCTGCTTGGGAACCCTGCAGTCTTCAAGACTCAATATTGAGTTTGATAATTCTAGGGCCTGAACACCTTCTTCCACGTCCTTTACCCAGGCCCATACATCAGGTCCTGTCGTGACATGGACTGCTTTCAGTACAGTCAACTCATTTTCACCTGTTTATTGCACCAATTAGTAGCATTTCTTTCTTCTTGGTTTACCATTATCCATCCCTCTGTCTGCCTAAATATCTTTCTCTCCCTCCAGACTGCATCTCTACCTATCGCTTACTCCTTTATTTCATGCCCACTACCCCACTCCCGATCTTCAGCATATATACCACCTTTTCATAGCTACAATGAATTCTGAGGAAGAGTCATTGGGCCCGAAACCTTAACTCTGCTTTTTCTCCACTACCTCTCTCACTCCCAGAATAAGAGACTCGTGCCTCATGAAGTTCAATAATCTCAAAAGGTAGGTGAAGTGCTTGTACTTCTAATCATATTAATCATATAGGACTATCCTAGGACTGCAACACAGGCCTGAGCTACATCTATCCCTCACAGAACAGAAGGGGAGTTGAAGTGCTTCCTATAAGAGCTTGCAAAGTGATGTGGGTGAGATTGATTGCCCTTGTGAAGTTCATTAAGTACATTAAAATGTATGGCCCAATAATTCTATAATTGCTGTTACCTTGCTGTGACGCTGAAGGAAATTAATTTGCACTAGCCATGCAAGGTCAAGCTCACAGTGTAGCCTTTTTGATATTACACCTGTAGCAGCTTCAGCTGAGCAGTATCTAGAGGTGGAGTGTGGCAGTAACCCTTTGTAGCTATGGAGCATGGGATACAATGGATGAGTATAGCTGCAGGTGATGATGTAGCAGATGCCAGACCTGTCATATTGTGTCTTTGGTATGTTGCATTGTTCTTTTACATGTGTCCTGGATAAGGGTCTCACATGATCTATTACTATTTATTCATTCATTGAAATTGGTTATTGCTGGCTACATCAGCATTCACAGTCTATCCCTATCGCCTTAAAGTATATTGTGGTGAGATATCTTCTTGAACGACTACAGTCCCTTTGGTGTCAATACATCAACAGTGCTGTTAGGGCCATAGGTCCAGCAACCAGCATATTGACCTAGCAACAACGACTGAACTGCAGTCTAGTTCCAAGTCAGGATTCTTGAGTGTTATTGGAGCTGCACTTCTCCAGGCAAGTGCAGAGTACTGTATCACATTCCTACCTTGTGCCTTATAGATCGTGGGGGAAACAGGAAGTGAGTCGTGTGCTGTTCCAAAGTAATAATTCTTAAAAGGGTATACTCATGGGGAATGTTAATAACTGGTCTTGAGAAATCTTCAGTTTGGGTATGGAGTGATGAGAGGCAAAATTTTGTCTCATACAAGTCTATGTCAAGGTACAAAAACTGCTGAATAAAAAACATTTGTATCCTGAAACTGCCGTGCAGCTGTAGAAAATCATGAGTGAAACGCCTTGCAGTCTTCAGGCTCAGAAACTCCTCATATTCTCCTGAGTAAGCTGATCCTGGCCACAGCTGTACTTTATAAATTGCAGACTAAAGCATCCTGAATGTAATGCAATTGTAAAAGAAGGCAACTCACAGATGCAGGCCATTGGCCCTCATTGCCACATAGTTGTAAAATGGAGACTTGGCAATGATGTTATAGAAAGGTGAAAAAATGCACGAGGAGTCAGGGCCTGCAAGTTTATTATGAAAAGCAAAACTGACACAAGATTTCTCCAATTTTTCTGAAATTACAAAAAAATTACCTGGCCAGATTATGTATTGGAAATATTTTGAAAACAGAGAAGAAATTCATTTTCAAGAACTTCCGGCAAAATAGTAGAGGTTTGTAATAACCTTAATTTGTTTTAATAAATTCATGTGAATGGAAACAACATGCAAAAAAAATGTACAGTTTGAACTATACTTCACATTTTGTGTATATCAAGCAAAAGACAAACATGCCAGTCAACAATCTTGATATCATCTGTCATATCTGAATTACTACCTAATAGGTTTTACTGTAAGTCTCACACTTCAATGTTATCAATTTCACTGTTCCTTTTTGTTCTTGAGAGCAAGTCACTTATTAAGCATTCACAAGAGATATTCACATTTTAACTTAACAGATAAGTGATATTCTAGGTGATCTCAGCTGAAAGTTAAAATAAGAAATAAATGTATTGCGTTAACTGCTCTTCTAGTTATAGACTGTACTGCAATTTTCTATTGAAATCATAATTATATCAAATATATCCAGGTAATATGCGCCAAAGTGATCTGTGGAATATTCATTTAACTATATTAGTCAAAATAATAAGGCATAACATTAACTTTTCTACAGCATTGCTGGCATTAGTTTGGTGTTGTAGTCTACTACTGAGGTCAGTATTATGGCTATTATGGGAATAATTGCTATAAGTCACATGTTGTGCAGACATGCTGTGTAAGTTTCTAATTAAGTGTAAAGATGCGTTTTTCTGGTATTAACAAAGATTATTCTTGTGAGATGGCCCCATGAAAGATCTTGAAATTCAAATAATATCCTCCAGGAATTCTATCTTGTCAACAATATGTTTTAAGTGACAGGCCATGGTGATGCATCTCCACACACTTTGTCATCATTTTTGAATTGGAAATTGTCAGTATTTTTCAGGAAACAGCTGTAATTTGGAATGCAGTTGCTATTTTATAAGGCAATTTACATGACATGAAGTTTAATGTGAAAAACCTATATGGCAATGTGTGCTCAGCAGATGTGTTCCTTACCTAATTCTGCAAACAGCAATTTTCACAGAATGGTGCACATCATTAAAAATGGACTGAAATAATGTGCATGAAAACCTCCACACACATCTTAATCACTGAACTAATCTATTACAGATAATATCCACATTGTACTATGAAACAACATTACTGATATCAGTTTAGAGCTATCCATTTCACAATTTATAATGCATTTCTCTCAAACCTATAAATAATATTTATGACTAAACACGTATTAAATAATTAGTAACAACTAGTCATTTAACAAAACTTAATTATCAGATGTGGAAATAACTGATAGAGGTTTAAGTTTACAGACAAGGCATCATAAAAACAGATTACTGACTTACTAGTTCAGAACCTCTTCGCACAAAAGGGTACAATTTTGAAGCAGTCTGATGTTAATACAAATGCTTTGTTTTTCATTAATGCACATACTATTATACAGCAATTTTAAAAAGACATGGTACACGATTTCTACCAGTTAGAACAATACGTCTCTAGATGACATGTAAAAACATTTTTTTGCTGGGGAGAGAGGCTCTCAGCTTATTAATTAGGTAAGTAAAGCACCGGGTGTGAAACATAGTGTGAACGTAGCAGGAATCATTGTGCAAGAAGCTATATTTTACTTCTTAGCCCTCAACCAGATCAATCAGCTACCAACTATCTGTCTATCTGTAGCAGTATGGCCAACGGTCATCCATTTGGTGTGGACTGATTGCACTGTCTCTGAAACATATCTGTTTTTGTATCTTATGTCACAGTTACAAATGTGAAAAATACTTGGGCTCTGATATTGTCCACTGCTTTCATTTTGCAATTCCATTTGCAATGCTGAAAGTGCTTCAGGGTGGGGCTCAAATTCATTAAGACCTAAAGAGAATTAGAATTAGAAAATCTGAAATAATTCACTTCCTCAATGGAGGGAAAAGGGCTTGAGTTTCAGTTGTTAGTCAGATATACAGCTTTGGAAAATTCATAGAGTGCAACAGAAACTGCCAAAGTGTCATTTTAGAATGATGCCAGGGATTTAGGGTTAAATTTCAAGGACAGGTTCCATAAACTTGAATATTGATTCATATCCTGTCATTGCTGCTACTGTAATTCATTGGATGGAGGTCCTCATCCTAGATCCTTGCACATTCCATAACTATCCACATTCTATGGCTCATGTCAAGTAGTGATTGTAGGATCTGTAAACTTCAGAAACTTACAAACATAATATATTCCTTCTGCAAGAGATGACAACACAAAATAAGAAGAAATGCCAAGTCTCTGAGACAGCAAATGTGTACATCCACCACTTAATGCCACATGAAGAGCAATTGACAACAATCTGGCCTCAACTTTGGCCCTGTGGCTGGGATTGGAGATTTGGCAACCTATCTTCCTTCAGTAGGTTTATGAAATTACATACAATTTCCTTATTTATTGTCTCTCCGCATTCTTTAATCTGGCCACCAATTACAACTTTCCCCATAACAGATCTACAAAGTACCAAATTATGATACAAAGTTGAGGTATAAGTGGTGAAAGCAGTGGATCTTTTCTTTGCTATATTCCTTACTCTAGAACTCAGTTGCCAATCTGGCCACAGCAATAATTACAACTCATTCAAAACCTCTGGGATGGAGTACAGCATCCAGAGCCGGAGCTCCAACACAAACTCTACAGAAAATACTCCTGGGTTAATAGTTTCTGCTGGATAGATCTAACTCTACTTTAGTGCTCCCTAAGTAACCCAACTTCCCATACAGCTTCCCGATGCTCTTACTTCTCTGTTTCTTTCCCCTATATGTCACTTAATGTCAGAATCAAATGAGATTGTCTATTATGCAAACCAAATCCTCATTAAGTAATTCTATTTAAATTCAATGCTTTCCATTGGAATGGAAAATATAGCTGAGAGGGTCCCCAAGAAATAGTGTTTGCCAATGTTTGGATTTCCAATTTCCTTGCTTTTCAATCTCTTTGTAGCCTCATCCTTCCTTATTCCTGTAAGCTGCTCCAGCCTTAAAACCTCCCAAGATCATCGTGCTTCTTCACTTCCATCCCCTTATGCATCTTCAATTTTAATCAGTATACCATCGACAGCGATGCCTTTAGCTGTTTAGGCTCTAAACTCTGGAATCCCCTCCCCACCCTTTGGCATTCCTTCCCTAAGCCTTTGCAACTCTCTATCCAACTTTAGATGCTCCTTGAAGGCTAACTCTTTACTGAACACTCCCAATGTGCCTTGATATCAAAGTTTTGTTGCTAAGTCTTGTGAAGCATCTTCATGTTTTACTATATTAATGCTACAATATAAATGCAAGTTGTGTTGTTGGTGTTTATCCAAGTACTTTTGTCTTAATGAGTTGTCCTCACAAACTGTATCTTGTGCCACAATTCCTCAAGAAAGTAATCAAATTGGAAACATTGCATCCCAATTCCATGAATGAGGTTGTAACAAAAAGGGAGGGGGAATCTTCATTGCATCCTGAAACTCAATAGAATTTATGTTGTGGTGCTTCTAAAGTATACATCATACCAATCCAGAATCCACAGCTCTGCAACTGTGTAGTAGCTAATTTAAGTGCAGCCTAATTGAGAAATTTTGGATCAATATCTACTCAGATTCAAGATCACATGGTTTTAATTTTTGTGCAGCAGGAGATTGTACTTTTTTCAATTTCTTTTATGTTGGTAATGTGTATAAATGCAGCTGCAAGCCATCAACACTCTCTAACGGACAATCTTATTTGCACACAAGGATGACAGATTTTGACATAATTACTACAGATTTAATTGCTAATTAAATTGCCATATTTTTACTAGGAATCCTATTCCTAATAACATATAATGTTAAAGTTATAAAACAATGATTTGTCCTAATTGATCAGTTGCATTAATCAGACCTGAATGGGACCAGAATGCTGCTTGTGGCCTGTGAATCTCTGTAGTGTACTGTTGACAATATATTGTATTCCCAACTTGCTGATGTACTCTGTCTTGCAGTGTACATGCTCATAAATTATCAAGCAAAGAAGTAAAAAAAACTCTTTCCTGAAGCAATCTCTTCTGCAAAACCTCTCTACACCTTCTCGTCAACAGAAAGCTTGCAATAAATTATTCAGTGTGTTTTATGGCCTTTTTATTGCTGTAAAATAGATTTAGTTTCTCAGGAATCACTGTGTGGAAGGCACCAAGGCATTTCCTGAGAGACAGCTGGGCTCTATGAGCATAGCTTTAATTTAAATCTCATTAAAATCAATCTAGCAGAATAAATAAATGTATTTGAATAATATAGTCAGTTGTTTTTCTCCATTTTAAAAAATTACTCCAATGCTAAACAAATTTACAGTGCTTGTAAAGATTTTTTTTTCTAAAAAGTGTTTTTATTGCAGTTTGATTTTCTACTTGCAAGATTGTTTTCCCTGTTATTTTCAATCACCCTCTCCCCCCACTGATAGTACCAAAGTCCCTTCCTCATGCAATTCTTCAGGTCAAAGGACACATGAGTAATAGCTTGCCTTTGTGGTTTAAACAGCAAAGAAAGATTCTTAACAACACAAAATAATGTAAATTTAAACACATTTTCGTTTTTTCCCTTTTCAAATAACTGTCTAGGAATATTTGGCATGATTTTAACCTTAGACCCTTGGAGAAAACAAGGCAGGAAACAATTTAAATGGATTAGATGGCTTACACATTAAGAATCCACACAAAAACCATTGACTTCAATACTAACCTACTCTTCTGAGTATATGAGAAGGACGTATCTCCAAATCCAGTAGGATCATTCTTTCACCATGAGTTTGGCGATGTCCTTTGCTGGCAACAGTGACCATTAAATTAAACTGGGCCCATAAAGGGGGTGCTGGGAACAAACTGTACACTTACCCTAATGGAATATATATTGTTCTCCACCATTGAAGCAGCTATGGCTGAGATTGTGACCAGCAGTAGAGCTCAAACAGTAGACATTATGAACAAGGAACAAAAGTAGGCCACTCGGCCCATCAAACCTGTTTCTCCACTCAATAAGATCATGGGTGATCTGGTTTTAACCTCAACTCTACTGGCTGACATTACTATGATGGTCCTGTCTTCTCAATCTCATCCCTCACCTGACAGTGCGGGTCCTTCGGTTAAACTCAACACCAGTCCTCTCTTGCTAATGAGAGAGCAGCACTATGGTCCTCTGGGGCTACAGCAACTTTACTTTCCATTCCTGCATATCCCCAATAATCTATAATTTACTTAATCAAGAATCTATCCACCTTTGTCTTAAAAACATGTAAAGGTTCTACATCCACTGTCTTTTGAGGAACAGAATTCCAAAGACTCTCATTCCTCTGAGAGAAACAATGTTTCCGAATTTCTGTTTTAAATGGTTGGCCCAAGTTTATAAATTTTGACCCCCTGCTTTTAGATTCTCCCACAAGAAGAAACATACTTTCAACATCCACCTTATCCCCTCAGCAACATATGTATTTCAATAATGTCAGCTCTGACTCTTCTAAACTCACCTTTCCTCATTCCTCAAGATAATCCACTCATTCCAGATATTAGTCTCCCCAAGCTTTTTTGAACTGCTTCTAATGCATTAATATCCTTCATGTCCCCATGTACATAAGGTGACCAGTACCATACACAGCACGCCAGATGCAGTCGCACCAATGACCTGTATAACAGAAGCATAAACTCCTTTGTATTCAATTCTTCTCACAATAAACCATAAGATTCCAATAGCTTTCCTGATTACTTGCTGCACTTGCACGCTAACCTTCTGTGATTCATGCACTAAGACACCAAGATCACTCTGCATCCCAGAGCTCTGCAATCTCTCACATTCAGATAATATGCTTCCTTTCTTTTTATGCTTTCTGCCAAGGTGGACTATTTCACACTTTTCCACATTATACACCATTTCCCAGTTCTTTACCCACTCAGTTAACTTACGTATATCCATTTGTAAGCTCCTTTAAAAAAGGAATTTCACAGCTTATTTTCCTACCTATCTTTATGTCATCAGTAAATTTAGCTACCATGCCTTCGATCCCTGTATCCAAATCCGTTTATTTAAATAGTAAGGAATTGAGGCCCCAGCACTGACCATTGTGGCACACCATAGTTGACACCTGCCAGTCTGAAAAAGCCCTATTTATTCCTGCTCATAGTCACAGAGTCATAGTCATAGGGATATATAGCACAGAAACAGACCTTTTGGTCCAACTCATCCGTGCCAACCAGATATTCTAAATTAATCTAATCCCATTTTCTAGCATTTGGCCCATAGCCCTTTAAACCCTTACCAGTCATATATCCATTCGGATGCCTTTTAAATGTTATAATTTTACCAGCTTCACTACCTCCACTGGCAGCTCATATCATACATGCACCACCCTCTACATGAAAATGCTGCCTTTTAGGTCCCTTTTAAATCCTTACCCTCTCACCTTAAACCTATGCCCTTTAGTGTTGGACTCCCCCACCCCAGGGAAATGACCTTGGCTATTTACCCCATCAATGCCCCTCATGATTTTATAAACTTCTATAAGGTCACCCCTCAGCCTCTGATGCTCCAGGGAAAATAGCCCCAGACTATTCAGTCTCTCCCTATAGCTCAAACCCTCCAACCTCAGCAACATCCTTGTAAATCTTCTCTGAATTCTTTCACATTTCACAACATCTTTCCTATAGCAGGGAGACCAAAACTGAACGCAGTATTCCAAAAATGGCCTAAGCAATGTCCTGCACAGTGCAACATGACCTCCCAACTCCTACACTCCATGCACTGACCAATAAAGGCAAGCATACCAAACACCTTCTTCATCACCCTTTGCACCTGCGACTCCATTTTCAAAGAACTATAAACCAGCACCCCAAGCTTTCTTTGTTTGACAACACTCCCCAGGACCTTACCATTAAATGTATAAGTCCAGCCCTGATTTGCCCTACTAAAATGCAGCACCCCACATTCATCTAAATTAAACTCAACCTGCCACTCCTCGGCCCATTGGCCCATCTGATCAAGGTCCCTTTGCACTCAGAGACATCCTTTTCACTGAGACAACAAGGTGCAGGGCTGGATGAACACAGCAGGCCAAGTTTTGAAAACATAAGAACCATACCTCCTATATTCAGATCCAGATCATTTATATTCACAAAAAGCATTGCACCCAGCATCAATCCTTGCGGCACACCGCTAGTCACAGGCCTCTACTCCGAAAAGCAACCCTCCATCACCACTCTCTGATTCCTACCTTTAAACCCATTTTGTTTCCAACTGGTTAGCTCTCCCTCTATTCCATGCCATCAACCTTGCTAACCAGTCTAACCTTGTTGGACATCTTAGTGAAGTCCATATTGACAACGTTCACTGCTCTGCCTACATCCTTTCTGCTCCTATGATGCTGCTTGGCCTGCTGTGTTCATCCAGCTCTGCACCTTGTTGTCTCGGATTCTCCAGCATCTGCAGTTCCTACTATCTCTGCCTTCATCAATCTTCTTTGTCATTTCTTCAAAAAACTCAATCAATTTAGCCAGCCAATTTCTATCTGTGCCAATATGTTACCATGAACTTTTATTTTCAGTAATAGCCTTCAATACAATAGCCTCCTCATACAATATCTCCTTTCTGACGTTCCTCTTCCAGTACAACTTCATTGGCATTGACCGACAATGTGGAAAATTGCCCAGTTATATCCTCTACACAAAAATCAGGACAAACCCAATCCAGACAATTAGTGCTCCATCAGTCTACTCTTGATCACCAGTGTCATCAACCGTGCTATAAGAAGCAGCACCTGCACAGCAATACCCTGCTGAATGATGCCAAGTTTGGGTTCTGTCAAGGCCACTCAGCTCCTGACCTTGGTCCAAACATGGACAAAACAGCTGAATTCCAGAGGTGAGATCAGAGTGACTGCCTTCAACATCGAGGCTGCATTTGACTAAGTGTGCCATCAAAGAGCCCTCGCAAAACTGAAGTCAGTGGGAATCAGTGGGCAAACACTCCGCTGGTTGGAGTCATATCTGACACATAAGATGATGGTTGTGGTTGTTGGAGGTGAGTCACTCAGCTCCAGGCCATCTCTGCAGGAGTTCCTCAGGGTCACGTCCTAAGCCCAATCATCTTCAGCTCCTTCATAAAGACCTTCCCTCCATCATAAGATCAGAAGTAGGGATGTCCGCTGATGATTGCACAATGTTCAGTCACATTCATGACACCTCAGATATTGAAGCAGTCCATGTCCAAATACAATATGCTCCATACAATATCCAGGCTTGGGCTGAAAAGGGGAAAGTAACATTTGCGCCATACAAATGCCAGGTTAGAGACAATCACTGAACATCCTGGGAGTTACCATTGACTAGAAACTGAACAGGATATGATGTATAGATACAATGGCTACAAGAGGAAGTCAGAGATTAGGAATATTGTCAAGTCACCTCCTGACTCCCCAAAGCCTGTCCACCATCTACAAGGCACATGTGTGATAGAATACTCCTCACTTGCCTCGAGTGCAGCTCCAACAACTCTCAAGAAGCTTGACACCATCCACTTGATTGGCACCACATCCACAGACATCCACTTCCACTGCCATCGAAGCTCAATAGCAGCCGTATACTATCTACAAATTGCACTGCAGAAATTCACTAAAGATCTTTAGACAATACCTTCCAAACCCATGACCACTTCTGTCAAGAAAGACAAGGGCAACGGATACATAGAAATACTATTATCTGCAAGTTCCGCTCAAAGCCACTCACAATTCAGATTTGGAAATATATCTTCATTCCTTCAGAGTCATTGGTTCAAAATCCTGGAATTCCCTTCCTAAGGGCATTGTGGGTCTACCCAATTCACATGGATTGCAGCAGTTCAAGAAGGCAGTTCACCACCACCTTCTCCTGGGCGATTAGGGATGGGCAATAAATACTGGCACAGCCAGCAATGCCCATATCCTATGAATGAATTTAAAACAAAAGAAAACTGAGATGAAGAAGAAACATTACCCATTCCTCACTCTCATTCTCAAAGCTAACAGCTCAGGTATTGATAAGATGTGTACTTTAGCTAATGCATAAAGTGAAGATTCGCATGTGATGTTAATTCTAGATATGAACAAATAGTTTGCTTCTGTCTTCATTCTAGAAAACACAGAAACAGCCCAGTAAAACTTGTGAATTCAAAGGCTGAAGAAAGAGAGGAACTTGATGAAATTATAATTACGAGGGAAGAAGTACTGTGAAAACTGATGAAGCTGTGGGCTGACAAATCCCCAGGTCCAGATGAATTTCACCCAGAAGTCTTAAAAGAGGTTTTTACTGAGCTAAGACGTGCATTGGTGTTAATTTTCCAAATTTCCCGCAACTCGGGAGGGGCTCAGCAGATTGGAAAGTAGCAAATATAATCACTCTCTCCAAGAAGGGAGGGAGGTAGAAAACAGTAAAATATAGCCCAGACAACAAGGTGCAGGGCTGGATGAACACAGCAGGCCAAGCAGCAT
>NC_063338.1:48751975-48778525 GCF_021869965.1 Rhincodon typus
GGAATGACGGGGAGATGTTCAGTAATAGTCACTGGGAATGAGAGGGAGACCTTCAGTAATAGTCACTGGGAATGAGAGGGAGACCTTCAGAAATAGTCACTGAGAATGAGGGGGTGATCTTCAGTCATATTCCTTGGGAATGAGTGGGTGACCTTCAGTCATAGTCACTGGGAATGAGGGGGAGACCTTCAGCAATAGTCACTGGGAATGAGGGGGAGACCTTCAGTAATAGTCACTGGGAATGAGGGGGAGATCTTCAGTAATGGTCATTGGGAATGAGGCGGAGATCTTCAGTATTAGTCATTGGGAATATGATGGAGGCCTTCAGTCATAGTCACCGGGAATGAGTGGGAGACCTTCAGTAATAGTCACTGGAAATGAGAGGGGAGAGCTTCAGTAATAGTCACTAGGAATGACGGGGAGACCTTCAGTAATGGTCACTGCGAATGAGGGGGAGATCTTCAGTAATAGTCACTGGGAATGAGGGGGAGAACTTTCGTAATAGTCATTGGGAATAAGAGGGAGACCTTCAGTAATAATCACTGGGAATGAGGGGGAGACCTTCAGTAATAGTCATTGGGAATAAGAGGGTGACCTTCAGTAATAGTCACTGGAAATGATGGGGAGATCTTCCGTAATCGTCACTGGGAGTGAGGGGGAGATCTTCAGTATTGGTCATTGGGAATGAGAGGGAGATCTTCTGCATTAGTCACTGGAAATGAAGGGGAGGCCTTCAGTAATAGTCACTGGGAATGAGGGGTGGACCTTTGGTAATAGTCATTGGGAATGAGGGGGAGACCATCAGTCATAGTCACTGGGAATGAGGGGGAGATCTTCAGTCATAGTCACTGGGAATGAGGGGGAGATCTTCAGTACTACTCATTGGAAATGAGAGGGAGACCTTCAGTAATAGTCACTGGGAATGAGGGGGAGACCTTCAGTAATAGTCACTGGAAGAAGAGGGAGACTTTCAGTAATAGTCACTGGGAATGAGGGGGAGACCTTCAGTAATAGTCATTGGGAATGACGGGGACACTTTCAGTAATAGTCATTGGGAATGAAGGGGAGACCTTCAGTTATAGTCATTGGGAATGAGGGGGAGACCTTCAGTAATAGTCACTGGGAATGTGTGCCCACCTAACCCACTGCAACGGAGGTCTTGATCTCAGAGGCAGCAATGACCTGATATGAAGGCCTGAACCTCCTGAGTCACTGATGTACGCAAAAGTCAAGGCACATTACACTTGTTAATTGATTTCTGCATAAAGCTAGACTGTTGTATGTTCAAGTAACTTGTTGAAAATCAGCAAAAATTTTACACAGCTAACTCTAAAGAAATACACATCTCCCTCAAATGGAACACAAATCATCAAATCTTGCTGTCAAACCATTAGATTTCCCATAAGGAGTTTAGCATCCTATATACTATCGAGGAACGTAATCAAATCAGGCACATTCCTTACCAGTAAGGAATTATTGGTTTTGTATCCTTTTTGATCTATTTTAATTGCATTATACTTCATCATCAATCATACTTTTGTCACAGCTGTAGACTTATCATCATCAACTATTTTAACTTTCCTTTTACTAAACCCATATATAACAAGCTATTCCAGAACTTGTGTGCCTCTAATGCAGTTTTTCAAATCATCACTTCTAACCTTAATTTCATATTTAGTCCATTTCAGTTTCAACCCTCCCACAAGCAATCCTCTCTCCTCCATTTGGCATAAGTTATTAATACAGGAAATCTCCCTCCCCATGATAAATCATCTTTACCTTCTGAACAACATTTTGCTTTACTCGATCATTATTTTTTTTTTGAAAATTTAGGATGATTCTGGCTATGATAAATTGGGGGGCATTACTCAGAAGGATAACAGTGGATAAGCAATAGCAACTATTTGAAGAGAGCACGGAGGAACAAAAACAATTATTATTCCTGTTTGGTGCGAAAGTGAAATGGGCAAGGTGGCCCAACCTTGGGTAACAAAGGAAATTATGGATAATGTCAGATTCAAGGAAGGGGTATACAAGTTGTCCAAAAAATGCAGCAGACCTGGATTGGGAGCAGCATACATTTTAGCAAAGGAGTATGACAGTAAGATAGCGGGAAAACTGATTGCAAAAGCTTCTATAGGCATGTGAAGAGAAAAAGAATAGTGAAGACAAATGTAGCTCCCTTACTGTCAGAAACAGGAGAAGTAATACTGCGGGACAAAGAGCTGGCAGAACAAGTAAATACATATTTCAGTTCTGTCTTCACAAAGGTAGACAAAAATAAGATTCCAGAGGTGTTGGAAATGCAGCATCTAGTCAGAGGGAGAAACTGAAAGAAATTAATATTGATAGGGAAATTCTGTTGGGGAAATTGATACAATTAAAGGCTGACAAATCCCCAGGGCCTGATAATCTACATCCTACAGCACTTAAGGAAGTGGTAATAGAAATAGTAAATGCATTGGTGGTCATCTTGCAAGATTCTAAAGACTATGGAACAGTTTCTACGGATTAGAGGGTAGCTAATTATCCTCAGTATTTAAAATAGGAAGTGGACAGGGCTTTCAGAAGTCTTTCAATGAGGTCCCACAAAAGAGATTAGCTTGGAAAAATTAAAGCACATGGGGTTGGCTTAGCGTACTGAGGTGGATAGAGAACTGGTTTGCAGACAGGAAATGAAAAGTAAGAACAAATGGATCATTTTCTGAGTGGCAGGCAGTGACCAGTGGAGTACTGCAATGATCAGTCCTCGAAACCCTAGCTATTCACAATATATATTTATGATCTAAATGAGGGGTTTAAATGTACGATCTCCAAGTTTGTAGATGACAAAAATTGGGTGGGAGGGTGAGCTATGTGAGGATGCAGAGATGCTTCGGTGTGATTTGGACAAGTTGAGTGAGAGAAGCTAATGCATGGCAGACTAAGTATAACATGGATAAATATGATGTTATCCACTTTGGTAACAAAAAGAGGAAGGCAGATTATCGGATTGCTGTCTGAATGAAGATAGATTGGGAAAGGTGGGGGGTTGCAATGAGACTTGGGTGTCTTTGTAGACCATTCATTGAAATTAAGCATGCAGGTACAGCAGGAGTTGAAGAAGGCAAATTGTACGTTGGCCTTCACAGTGCGTGGATTTAGAGTACAGGAGCAGGGATGCCTTGCTGCAATTGTACAGGAACTTGGTGAGATCACATCTGAAGTACTGATTGCAATTTGATCTCCTTATTGGGCTATGGATGGAGTGCAACAAATGTTTATCAGACTGATCCCTGGGATGGCAGGACTGATGTATGAATAGAGACTGGATTGATTAGAACTATATTCACTGAAGTTAAGAAGAATGAGGAAGATCTCATGGAAACCTATGAAATTCCAAAAGAACTATGCAGGGTAAATGCAGGAAGGATGTTCCAGATGACGGGGAGTCCAGCACCAGGGTCACAATTTCGTACTATACTGAGATAACGTTTTTTCACCGAAAGAGTGGTGAGTCTGTGGAATACTGTACAATAGAGAGCAGATGAGGCCAAAACATGAAATGCTTTCAAGAAGAAGTTAGATATAGATCTTAGTGCTAAACGGGTCAAACTGTATGGGGAGAAAGCAGGAACAGGGCACTGAGATGGATGATGAACCGTTATACAGAACGGTAGAACTGGCCCGAAATGCTGAATGGCCTATTGCTGATCCTATTTTCTATGTTTCTTTATCGTTCCCACTCAACAACAAGGGCTTGCAGTTATGTAGTGCATTAAGAGCCCCAAAGCATTTCACAGGGGTGTTATCAAACAAAATTTGATAACAAACCACACAAGGAGATATTAGCATAGGTACCTCAAGTTTAGTTGAATAAGCAGATTTTACGGAGTGTTTGCAATGAAGAGGTACAGTTAAAGGGGAGAACTGGTTCAAGGAGGGCATTGCAGAGTGCCAAGCTTTGGCAGCACCTGGCATGCGTGTCAATGGTGGATGTTTCATTAACTCAAGAATGTGCAAGAAACCAGAACTGGAAAGTGCTACAAACTTTAGTCTATGGTTCCCTGGCTTTTCCTTACTACCTTCCTTAAATAGTGGCACCATGTCAGCCAACCTCCCGCCATCCAGCACCTCATCTGCAGCTATCGATGACACAAATATCTCAGCAAGGGGCCCAGCCAATAACTTCCCTAGCTTCCCACAGAGTTCTAGGGTACACCTGATCAGGTCCCGGGGATTTATCCACCTTTATGCATTTTACAATGTCCAGCATCTCCTGCTCTATAATTTGGACATTTTTCAAGATATTGCTGTTCATTACCCCAAGATCTCTTGCCTCCATATCCTTCTCCATTGTAAACACTAATGGAAAATGCTTTTTTAGTATCTGTGGTTCCATACAGAGGTGGCCTTGCTGATCTTTAAGGGACCCTATTCTCTCCTAGTTACTCTTCTGTCCTTAATGTATTTGTAGAATCCCTTTGGATTCTCCTTAACCCTACTTGCCAAAGCTATCTCACGTCCCCTTTACATCCTCTTGATTTCTCTCTTGTGCATACTCCTACTGCGCTTCTACTCTTCTAAGGATTCACTCAATTTCTGCTGTCTATATCTGACATATGCTTCCATCTTTTTCTTAACCAGAACCACAATTTTTCTAGTCATCCAACATTCCCTACACCTACCAGCCTTACCCTTCACCATTACAGGAGCATACTGTATTTGGACTCTCATTGTCTCATTTTTGAAGGCTTCCCATTTCCTAGCTATGACTAGCTACGAATGACTGCCCCCAATCAATTTTTAAAAGTTCTTGCCTAATACCATCAAAATCTGCCTTCCTCCAATTTAGAATTGCAAGAACTTTCAAAAGTTGATTGGGGGCGGTTATTCGCAGGTAAAGGGATGGCTTAAAACAGAGTTGAGGAATTCTTTTTCTCTCTCAGAGGGTTGACAGTCTTTGAAATTCCCTTCCTCAAAAGGTATTGGATGCAAATCTTTAAATATTTCTAGGGTGGAGGCAGATAGATTCTTGATTAGCAAGAGGTTGAAAGATTATTGGGGGATGCAGGAATGTAGAGTTGACATTAAAAATGGATCAGCTATAATCTTACTGAACGGCAGAGCAGATCAAAGGGCCCAGTGACCTACTCTCGTTCCCTGTTTGTAAATGTACAATGAAAGTGGATGTTGTTGTAATATGCAATATAACAGGTAGCTAATACATTTTCTCTGCAATGAGAAATAAATAAAGATTGAGTAGATTAAATAAATAGACATTGCAAACATTAGTTCAGGTATGGTGCAGTACAGATGGAAAATGAAATTCCTTTTCTGGTACGACAATAATAACGTTCCTAACCTTTACTTCAGCATAATACTTCCTGCAGACTCTGCAGGTTAGTGCTAAGTTCAATAAGTTGAAAGACAATTCTTGTTGGAAAGTAATGGCAATTGCAGATTGTGTCTGCATAACCTAGCCTCATTTCGGGCAGAATTACTAATAACTGTCAGGAGTTTAGATTTGTATTCTGGCTGCAATATTTGGATTTGAATTCAGCTCTCACAGGTGAACTCAGAGCTCCTTACCACAATAATCAACACATTCCCTCAAGATTATTTCTGACTGATGAAACTAACTTCCGCACTCAGGTGGTTACACTTTGGAAGGTGCACCACACTCCAGATTAATCATTAGGACACTCAATATTCAAGATTGAAGGAAAATGCACAGTGATTCACTTGTTTTATCAATTTCCAGAATTGTGGCTGTTTAAATAATATGAGTAAGAGAATTTAATAACTTGCCCATCTTAACAAAAGGATTGAGACTCCATTGAACATTTACTTGAATTTTCATTGCTTTCATACGCCTTCACATTATAAAATTAAACTTAACAAAATAAATGCCATCCAGCCTAGTACATACTCTGCGATGCTTAATACAAATGTTTATCTAATTTTCATAAAGTAATGCTGTACTGGTAAACTTCACACAAGAATAAAACAAATACAATTAAAACATTGCAGTCTTCACCTGCCAGCCGTCCAGTTCCCACCTTTTATGAGCTTGAACTCATCCAAACATTCTTGGTACCTGTAACCTAACATGCACCAAATCCTCTTCACCCTTCACTCGCTTTGTTTATTAAACACTGTCTTATGGTTGGACAGGAGTGCACTTTAGGGGAGCTATCTGAACACAAAAAGAAGAAAGGATAGAATGATATGTCAATGAGGTTGGGTTAAGAAACGTAGCAAAAACACAAATATTCTATTCATTTGTGGGGTGTGGGCATCACTGGCTGGCCAGCATTTCTTGCCCATCCCTAGTTGCCCTTGAGAAGGTGGTGGTGAGCTGCCTTCTTGAACTGCTGCAGTCCATCTGCTGTGGGTTGATCCACGATGCCATTGAGTGGAACTCCAGGATTTTGACCCAGCAACAGTGAAGGGACAGCGATACATACCTAAGTCAGGACGGTGAGGGGCTTGGAGGGGAACTTGGAGGTGGTGGTGTTCCCATATATCTGCTGCCCTTGTCCTTCTAATGGTCGTGGAAATGGTCGTGGATTTGGAAGGTGCTGCCTGAGGGTCTTTGGTGAATTTCTGCAGAGCATTTTGCAGATAGTATACACTGCTGCTACTGAGCGTCGGTGGTGGAAGGAGTGGATGCTTGTGGATGTAGTGCTAATCAAGCAGGCTGCTTTGTCCTGGATGGTGTCAAGCTTCTTAAGTGTGGTTGGGACTGCACCCATCCTGGCAAGTGGGGAGTGTTCCATTACACTCCTGACCTTTGTAGATGGTGGACAATCTTGGAGGAGTCAGGAGGTGAGTTACTCGCCGCAGTATTCCTAGCTTCTGGCCTGCTCTTGTAGCCACTCTGTTAATGTTGTGAGTCCAGTTGAGTTTCTGGTCAAATGATAACACCCAGAATGTTGATAGTGGGGGATTCAGTGATGGTAACACTGTCAAGGGATGGTGGTTAGATTGTCTCTTATTGGTGATGGTCATAGCCTGACATTTGTATGGCACGAATGCCACTTGCCACTTGTTAGCCCAAGCCTGGATATTGTCCAGATCTTGTTGCATTTGAATATGGACTGTTTCAGTATCTGAGGAGTTGCAAATGGTGCTGACCATTGTGTAATCATCTGCGAACATCCGCACTTCTGACCTTATGATAGAGGGAAGGTCATTGGTAAAGCAGCTGAAGATGGCTGGGCCTAGGACACTACCCTGAAGAACTCCTGCAGAGGTGTCCTGGAGCATATCAATATGTGTCTACTGGATTGAACAATCTATATCATACAGTGTAAATAACAGGGGTGGAAACTTCTCAGCTCCTAACTGACATGGGCCATGGTAAGAAAGTTGGGAAAATGAAGTGAGATGTCCAGCAAAGTCCTTGCCAAAATCAAAGTCAAAAGGACCCATTTTCCATGCAAGTGTAGGCCAATGAGATGATATTCTTGCTGGTCAACAGTGGGAAGCTTATTTGCAAGGGTTATCACTCATTATCACTGGCATTATTACCCAGTCTGACCTCATTTATATGATTTTCCCATTCTCCCATCCAATGGTTAAAAACTGGATGCTGAGAATTCCAGGGTTGAAAGTCAGAACGGGAACCTTGCTGCTTGCTGTACTTTGGACACCGGTCACCAAAATCACATGGCAACACTCCAAGGGGAACAACTGCATGAGCCCCACATCCAGAGACATTGGCATCTGACATGTGCCAGCCTCACTGCATCATCTTTGCGCATCTCGGATCCACTTACAGCACTCCTCTGCACTTTAATTTTGGTGTGCATCAATCCCTCTCATTGCAATGTTGCTGCAAGCACAGGGAGAGCAGGGTACAGGGACAGGCATTCAGCTCATGGTTTGGACCAGGCTGCATCCTTGGGTGCCTCGCTCACTCACTTTGTGCCTACTCAATATTTACAGCATCCCTGCCTTGCCTTTAAACAATTTGCCCCCTCAGCCAGATTTTAAAGGCTCACAAGTGTTTTCATAGCTGTCAGCAGTCATCAGTCATGGATATGTGATGGTAATGGCACTATCCTACATCAGTATTACACCTGCACCAAGTGCCAGCCATGTATGTGCCAAACACAGGCATGCGCTTCAAGTAAACATCCATTTTGAAGGAGAGCACTCCTCAGTCAAGTCCAGGGAGATACCCTTCAGACATGGACACATCCTACAGTAAGTCAAATCCACCTCCGACATCTGTCCAAGGGCATGGTCATGGCCAGACAGCCGCTCAGGGCTGTCAGGCCAGGAGGAACATACCTGTACATAGAACATAGAACATTACAGCGCAGTACAGGCCCTTCGGCCCTCGATGTTGCGCCGAGCTGTGAAACTAATCTGAAGCCCATCTAACCTAAACTATTCCATTATCATCCATATGTTTATCCAATGACCATTTAAATGCCCTTAAAGTGGGCGAGTCTACTACCGCTGCAGGCAGGGCATTCCACGCCCTTACTACTCTCTGAGTAAAGAACCTACCTCTGACATCTGTCCTATATCTATCACCCCTCAATTTAAAGCTATGTCCCCTCGTGCTAGCCATCACCATCCGAGGAAAAAGGCTCCCACTGTCCACCCTATCTAATCCTCTGATCATCTTGTATGTCTCTATCAAGTCACCTCTTAACCTTCTTCTCTCTAACGAAAACAGCCTCAAAACCCTCAGCCTTTCCTCATAAGACCTTCCCTCCATACCAGGCAACATCCTGGTAAATCTCCTCTGCACCCTTTCCAATGCTTCCACATCCTTCCTATAATGCGGTGACCAGAACTGTACGCAATACTCCAAGTGCGGCCGCACCAGAGTTTTGTACAGCTGCAGCATGACCTCATGGCTGCGAAACTCAATCCCTCTACCAATAAAACCTAACATACTGTACGCCTTCTTAACAACGCTATCAACCTGGGTGGCAACTTTCAGTGATCTATGCACATGGACACCGAGATCTTTCTGCTCATCCACACTACCAAGAATCTTACCATTAGCCCAGTACTCTGTATTCCTGTTACTCCTTCCAAAGTGAATCACCTCACACTTTTCCGCATTAAACTCCATTTGCCACCTCTCAGCCCAGCTCTGCAGCTTATCTATGTCCCTCTGTAACCTGCAACATCCTTCCGCACTATCCACAACTCCACCGACTTTGGTGTCATCCGCAAATTTACTAACCCATCCTTCTACGCCCTCATCCAGGTCATTTATAAAAATGACAAACAGCAGTGGCCCCAAAACAGATCCTTGAGGTACACCACTAGTAACTGAACTCCAGGATGAACATTTCCCATCAACCACCACCCTCTGTCTTCTTACAGCTAGCCAATTTCTGATCCAAACCGCTAAATCACCCTCAATCCCATGCCTCCGTATTTTAGGGGGTGGGTCCCAGTCAGCCCTGTGGGTCTATACTTTCTTGTTTGGGGAGTTGCAGGAACAGAGTCGGGAAGCTGAACACATATCAGACTGATCCCTCAGCTTTTGGGGCTGCACAGTTTAGTTGCTCAAAGGGTGAGGTTCGGAGGGGTGAGGCACTAAGAATCAAAGGTGGGGCGGGGGGGGGGCGGGTGCGGTGTTTTCAGAAACCAATGCTGTGGGAGGGAAACTAGGGAGCTTCTGGTGAGGTTTGGAGGTGAGTGCTGGGATACAGAAGGCAGCACAATAGTGTCGGAAGCAACTCAGTACAATAGAGCATTGAGGGTAAAGGGGTGAAGTGGGAGGGGTATCATCGACAGTCAGCAGCACCCTGTCTCTGATGGGGCAGACAGACAGCACTACAAGGTATGGCGTGTGCTCCCTCATTATGCCTGGGGCTGGAGTAAATTGGGCAGGTGAAGATCAAGATAATAAATCAAAGACCTGTGTAAATAAAAACCAAAAGGGCTGCAGCTGCTGTAAATCAGAAACAAAAACAGAAGTTGCCGGTAAAGCTCAGCAGGTCTGGCAGCATCTGTGAAGAGAAACCAGAGTTAACGTTTTGGGTCTGGTGACCCTTCCTCAGAACAGTTCTGAGTTTGGGTCACTGGACATGAAATGTTAAATCTGATTCCTCTTCACAGGTACTGCCAGACCTGCTGAGCTTTTCCAGCAATTTCTGTTTTTGTCTAAGATCTGCGAAGGCTGAAGAAAGTCTGAAGTCTGACAGAATCTCTCGAATCCAGTAACCTTTCATCACCAGAGGGCCCAGACATGCTGTGTGTACCCTCTGTAGCTCAAGTCCACACTAAGGTTGGAAGTGGAAGAACCAGCCACTTCCAGGCTGTCCTGAGAGGAGTGTTCAGGGAGGCCTGTATTAGGAGAGTAACACAACAATGGACAATGCTTCTTACTTGGCTGTCGAGAAATGGATGTTTCTGTGTCTCCACAGGACCGAGTGCCAGTCCTCACCATTATGGCCCAGAATCCCCTCCTGAGAGGATTTCAGGAGCCAAATGTTGGGCGCTCATCTCTCACTATGGCTTCCTCAGCCCTATCATAGACAATCCTTTCCTGGAATGAGCCAAAAGAAGGGTCTGAGTGAGATGAAAAACAGTGACAGCTGTTATAGCTGTAGCAGCCAGGGAAAAAGCAGTGAGTGGGCAGGTAAGGCAGAGGGCATGCAGATTAGGAGATGGTGGGTGATACTGAGTTAGGGAAGATGTTGCATGTAACACTGATAATGACAGAGAATAAGGTTTGGTGGAAGGTTGGGTGCAGTAACAGAGATAGAGTGAGTTTGAGTCACCAGAGAGATGATGCCACTTAACCTTGTCAAGTGGTGTAGGTCATTGACTGCCTTGGGGCATTGCTGGGTGTTTCTCTCGATGGCTGATTCTGTGCTACCTCTCACCAGGCTGGTGTCTAGTTTGTGATCTTCTCTGACTGTTATGTGGGAAGAGGACATCCCTCCTCTGCACCATCCTTTCTACCAGAACCTCCCTGTGCACAAAGCAGGGCTCCAATTTCCCCTTATGTCTGGAGCAAATGTCACAAATTGACCAGTGTAGCCCTGCACTGACAGGCCTGTCTGGGTGCATGATGGCCTTTTAAAGATGGCGCTGGTGCCAGGGTCCCAACAGGGGCAAGTACTGCATACAGCAAATGGGAGAATCAGGCTCTCAGTGGACAACAGCGTGTCATACCGATCTGGTACCTAGATATTGAGGCCAGTTTGTGACAAAAGTATGGGAAATCCCACTGGGCCTTATGGAGAGAAACCCTCATGAAACTCGACCAAAATGACTTTTAGCCAATTTCTGGTAAGATTCAGCCATTTGTAAAGAGCAGAATTATTGTGAAAATTACTACAAAGGCTTGCAACTGCACTCTCAAGTACTAACTAATCCTTCCCAAACTCAAAGCAAATATACTTAAAACTTAGGGAAGTCATTTCAAACAATAGGTTATTAGCAAACACCTTAAAAATACAATTTTTACTGTGAAGCCCTTTTCATTTTTGGGTATTCCTTCTGCAATTATTACTTTGCATCTTTTGTGTCCTATAAAATGAAATTGAAATTTTAAAATGATAAGAATAAAAAATTACCTTCCTAGATAATCAGGGTGACAAATACAGGATGCTTATAAATTTCTAAGTTTAACTGAGACCCGAGTGTGCGCTGTTAACAATTGAGCATTGTATAATACTGCAAAATATATATTGTATTTTTACATGCTGCAATGCTGGTCAACATCTGTGCTCTGTATGGTAATATGTGTAGAAGTTGCGACAGCCTTAAATTAACTTATCTTTCATTTTAATAGGAAAATGTTTCAAAATATACATGCAAAGTTTAATTTGCAGGTGTCCTTGAGGACACAACCCACTTCTAGCAAATGTGACAAACTTTGGTAGTGCTCAGTTCATATACAATATTTATAAAAGCAACTAATTGTAACAGCCAATGTCATTCCTCTGTAAATTGGCCCAGGTCACCAAAACAAATATTCCTGTAAAGGGGAAAAATGTGGGAGTGTATGGACATTGTTTTAATTGTATGTCTTCATTGCAGTCCGAACACAAGGTCAGTCTCTGGAGTGTTATCATAAAACAGTGTTTGAAAATCCTCATTAAAACAAATTTGGGTTATCACAGGAAGTGTCACATGGTACAATTTAGAATCAATTTCCTGCAATACGATATTCTTGCATAACCTTGAAACTTATCCATTGACTGTGTTTCATTAAATTCAGGTTCAATCAACCATATTACTCCACCATTCTCGCTTCATTGTTCCTGGTTTGCCCTCTTTCACAAGGTAACCATAGCAACTTCCTTGGCCTATTTTCCCATTAGGAAACCATCAAAATCAAATGTTCTTATTACCAGAGGTGCAGCATTCATCATGTTAAGAAAAATTGAAATGTTCATTTTACCTTGGCAAAATTGCAACTATTTCAGAACAGCAGTTAAAAAAAAAATCAACATCTAACAACAAAGCTAAGTGTAATTTGACTGTATGCTATGTGGAGTTATTGAACTATTTTAGTGAATGTTCTCATGAAACATGACAATATTTAAATTACTGATACCAAAATTATTTTTACATAAAAATTGAAAAGTGTCTGGTCTCTATGATTAGTCATTCTCCTACCAAATACAAGAATATTTGAATTTGAAATATAACATTTGTGAATGGGATTTTGTGTGAAGCTCTAATTAAACCCAGGCAGAAACAATTCTAAGTTCTAAATAATATACTTGAAGGGTTTTAACAAAGACCAAAAAATCTGGTAAATTAAAATTATAATATTCAAGATGAGCATTAAGTGCATGATCCATTTTTTAATGTGGGTACTAGATCATTACCTGGAATAGTTAATCCACCTGATAAAAAGGGTGATTTGTCTGATGCTATCAATAATGGACATTGCATATAAGACACAAAAGAAAATGTTGTGGATGCTAGAAATCTGGAATAACAATAAAAACTTCTGAACGTTCAGCAGATCGGGGAGAGTCTGTGGGAAGAGGAACAAGGTTAAAGTTTCAGTGATGATCTTTCATCTGAACAAGTTTGAGAAGGACTGGATTTTAAAGAATGTATAGAGGCAGGGAAAGAGAGAGGGAAGGGACAAGATGGGAAGCGAAGTCCTGTGAGAAGGAGCCATGATGTAAGGCATTGAGTAAGCATCTGGGAAATTATAGGCTGCCCAAGCTCCCAGGTAATTCAAGGTTTGAACATATTTCTTTTTGT
This sequence comes from Rhincodon typus, assembly GCF_021869965.1. Classification (NCBI taxonomy): domain Eukaryota; kingdom Metazoa; phylum Chordata; class Chondrichthyes; order Orectolobiformes; family Rhincodontidae; genus Rhincodon; species Rhincodon typus. Next base: position 48,765,170 of record NC_063338.1, read on the forward strand.
TGAAGCTTTTAATCTTGCACACATCAGTAGAACTTAAAAATCAAGAAGGAGCAACAATATTGCTGAGAGTGTACTGTAGGCCCCCAACAGTCTGAGAGAAATCGAACAGCAGATGCGTAGGCAAATTTCAGGGAAGTATAAAAACAATAGGGTAGTGATAGAAGAAGATTTCAACTTTCCCAATATTAACTGGAGTAATCACACAGTGAAAGGTCTGGAGGGAGCAGAATCCTTAAAATACATCCAAGAGACCTTCTTAAGCCAGTATGTAGAAGGCCCTACAAGTGACGGGGCAGTCCTGGACTTAAGGAAGCTGGGCAAGTGTTGCAGGATCAGTGGGGGTTTGTCAAAAGTGCTCAAAACTCCTTCTAGTTCTGAAGAAGGGTCGCTGGGCTCAAAACATTAACTCTGCTTTTTCCCCACAGATGCTGCCAGACCTTCTCCAGCAATTTCTGTTTTTATAATTTCATTAGATTCAAGAATGTTATGGAAAAGGTCAAGGCCTGAAATCAAAGTTCTAACCTTGAGGAAGGTTGACTTTAATAAGATCAGATATGATTTGGCCAAAGTGCACTGGGAGCAGATGTTTCTAGGTAAATCTGTACCAGAACAGTGGGACAGGTCTCAGGCCAACATATTCCAATAAAGTAAAAGAGTGGGAATATTAAGTCCTGTAAACTATGAATATCAAGGGAACATGAAGAGAAACAGGGAGGCTTATGACAGATACCGAGGGCTCAAACTGAAGAAGCCCTGGATGAGATAAAATGTGCAGGAGGAAACTTAAAACGGAATATGAAAGGATACTGGCAGGTAAAAGAAGGGAGAATCCTAAGTCCTGAGTTCTGAGGAGGGGTCACCCAACCCGAAACATTAACTCTGATTTCTCACCACAAATACTGCCAGACCTGCTGAACTTTTCCAGCAATTTCTGTTTTTGTTTCTGATTTACAGCATCCACAGTTCTTTTGGTTCTTACTGAGAATCCTAAGTTGTTTTACAGCCACATTCAGGGTAAAAGGATAATGAGGGAAAGACCATTAAGGACCACAGCAGTAACCCTGTGACAAGCCTCTACCAATCAGTGTCCAATTGCTAACTGATTATTACTCTTCACACATGCAGTCTAAATGTTGGTTTTTCCCCCTGAATTTGTATTCTTGCAAATTGTCACAGAGTGATTTGTGCCCAGACCTGCAGCACAGAAAAAGCCTCGTCAGCCCATCATAGAACATAGAACATAGAACATTACAGCGCAGTACAGGCCCTTCAGCCCTCGATGTTGCGCCGACCTGTGAAACCAATCTGAAGCCCATCTAACCTACACTATTCCATTATCATCCATATGTTTATCCAATGACCATTTAAATGCCCTTAAAGTTGGCGAGTCTACTACTGTTGCAGGCAGGGCATTCCACGCCCTTACTACTCCCTGAGTAAAGAACCTACCTCTGACATCTGTCCTATATCTATCACCCCTCAATTTAAAGCTACGTCCCCTCGTGCTAGCCATCACCATCCGAGGAAAAAGGCTCTCGCTGTCCACCCTGTCTAATCCTCTGATCATCTTGTATGTCTCTATTAAGTCACCTCTTAACCTTCTTCTCTCTAACGAAAACAGCCTCAAGTCCCTCAGCCTTTCCTCATAAGACCTTCCCTCCATACCAGGCATCACATCAGCACCAGTCAAAAACAACCACCTACCTATTCTAATCCTGCTTTCCAGCAATTGGCCCAGAGCCTTGCATGTTTTGGCGTTGCAAGTGCACATCTAAATACTTCTTAAATATCATGAGCATTTCTGCCTCTACCACCTGAAGAGGCAGTGAGCTCCAGATTCCCACCAGCCCCTGGGTGAAAAGGTTGCTCCTCACATCTCCACTAAACCTTCTGCTCTTACCTTACATCCATGCCCCCATCATTGATCCCTCCATCAAGGGAAAATTTTTCTTCCTGTCTCACTATGCCTGTTGCAATTGCAAACAAATGACATTTTTATCAAACATCAACATTTTCAATTTCTATATTGAGTCATTTTGAAAAACTTCAAGCCTTTCACACACAATCACAGGACAACCTATATTCATCCATGGGATACCTTCAAGCCTACAATAGAACCTTACCATGAGGTTCACTGGTCAACAACCGTAAGCCGAGAAATGTTTCTATTAGCACCCCTATGTATGTTGTTCATTCACTAACTCGATGAAGCAAGGTGGTCAATTTCAAAGCAACATTTCGGTTCTTTGCATTTATACCACTGACAAAATGAAATCCCAATCTGAAGTAGATGAAAAAAAAACAGGTAGCACACTAACCAATTCAAATCTAAGCATTTTTGTATTTGTTCCGATGTGCCTAATTAGCAGCTATTGTACAATTTGATGGATATAATTTTACCTTTGTTCAGTTTCAGCATTTTTTTACATAGTAGTTACTTCAGTCTTTTATGAAATTAGTGAGCCTGCCCGTTACGTGCAAAGAGAGCTGGGGCAGGTTTTCCGTTGCCTTTCTCCACCCAAGTTAAGTTTTACCAAGTAGCATCTCTGCCTCCTTTCTTCTTCATGCATATTGCAAGAGGTATTCCACGTGAGGACACAGATTTTCGACCATAATGACAATGGGGTTCCTATTGGACCATGAGATTTTTTGGCATTAAAGTTAAATTTTTTAAACCCCTTTACAAACACAACTGATAGGCTTGGTCCTCTGTGGACCCTTTTCATCACCATGCAATAAGTTACCACAAACTTATTAATGAAAGGGAATCTTTGCTTTAGAATGCCTATAGTATGATCAATTTGTAATCTTGGGGCATGTGTTACATTTTATTTCCTTTCAGCTGCAGTTCATTGGTTTAGGAATGCAGTCATAAGCCACAGATGCCTTGTCTTAAAATTCCACTAAATGATGGTAGCATTGTTGAATGCCAAAGAATAAATGAATCATGGCATCTGGCATCCACCAATATTATGTGGTTGGATGCAGCACACTCGTTGGAATCTCTTAATTGGAATCTCTTCCTATTCATGAAAGTAAAGAGCAAATACAGAAGTTACCTCTCACCTAGAAACCAGGGAGGACTATCTTTAAGAAACTCAGTTCCGATTACCAGATTAACATCTGAAAATTTTATACCGGTACTTAGCAATGATATTGCAAGTCAGGAACAAACCACATCTAGTGCCTCAAGCACCCTGTGTAACTAGTTTGTAAAATACCAGTCAACAGATTCCAGGCAAATTTTTACAGCAAATTCCACACTCATGTCAGTTCTAGAAATGCCTGTGAAACGCCTGTGCATTACAGGTGTGTTATTAGAGACGTGTTTAGTTTATTCAGACTGTTATCATTTCAAAGACTGCAGCATGTTACGTACCCAATATTCCAAAAAATGGAGGAATTTCCTTTGACATCTCTGCATTACCAACTGGGTAAATAACAACAAGTACTATCCAAATATAAGCATAAGTACAGTGGAAAAAACAAAAGTAAAGGAAAAATATCAAATGGCAAAGAATACATTCTTCTGTTATGAGCTGGACCATGTGGTTTTTAAGCAACTCCAAAATCATTACAGGGCATTCATGGTTTAACATAGAGCACTGAAAACAGTATTTAAAAAAAAATCTCACAGCATAGCACAGCAATGCATGAAAACCTCAAACAAAGCAAAACAATTATAGTCACTTGGCAGTACTTATCTCCAATACCACAAGATACTTTTCTATTTCTATCTTTTGATAACAGTCAAAATGCCACCAGCACTAAAATGAAAATGTTTACTTTACATAATGTATTTTTTAATAAACAGGAAAGCTTTTTGCAGGCAGTGAAATACCAAGGAACAAGTTGAAAGTCCACTGGCCTCGGAATTCTTCAGGACCTGATCATAGCAGTTGGGTTCAGATTGTGGCCACTGGAGTTTGCTGTGTAAGTGGAGATCTACATGGGGCAGATGTACACAAGTGGCACTATGGGCAAATCCCTGGCACCTGCTTACCCTACGCAGCTGGGAAATACTGCTCCCAGCTGCCATGGGGATTTCCAGAAAACATTTGACAAAACAAGTCACTTAGACATTCTAATCCAAAGCAGCATACCAATTTACACTCCACTTTTATCTATTTCATTGCAAAAGACCCTCAGTGAAGAAATTTATCTACTGCCACAATAATCCCCCTTTCAGGATGCTGGGCTCTTTCCTCAGTTCATTGTTTTCACGATTTATTAATTAATTCTTAATTTAATTAGATAATATCATTGCCAAGCTGCAATATCTGAACAAGAAAGAAACAAAATACTTGAATACATATAGTGCCTTTTATGTCTCAGGACATCCAAAAGTGTTTTACTTCCAAGGAAATATTTTTGGAATGTAGCCCCATCTGTAGTGTAGGAAATGTAGCCATTGATATGCAGACAATTTGTCACAAGGTTTCATAGGCAATTAAATGATGACCATATAACTTGTTCCATTTACTAAGCGATCTAGCTGAAAAGTACATGTGGACAGATTAGGAATAACTTCACTGATGTTCGGCATGAAGTGCCATGAGTTCTTCCACATCCACTTGAGAAGCTACACCGGACTTCAGCTTATTGTGTAATCAAAAAGATTGCATATCTGAGAGCGTAACATTACTTCAATACTTAGGTCAGATGTTCAAGCCTCAGAAGTGGAACACATAATCTTCTGTTTCGTTGATGACAAGGTTTGGATCTTGAAGTGTTTTGAAAGCTAGAACTATCAATACATCTTTGAATGATATCTATTTCAGATATAATGCTATTATAACAAGAAAAGCTTGTTGGCAACTTATTTTTAATTCAAATATGTATTTATTCACTGGAATGATTCCAGGATCTTGTGATACCTCACTTTATATTAAACCAGAAGCATTCTGCAAAATATATCATGTAAGTTATGGAAATTATTCTTAACCATCTCGTTTGACAAACCTTCCTGACAAGTTATGAATAAATATTGTAGTACAGACTTACAATGTGTTAAGTAATGGGAAGTTAGTTATCTATGGAACACAAATATAAATGAATCCAACATTCTGAAGAAGAGTTCCATTGGACTCAAACCATAAACTCTTGTTTGTCTTCCTACAGATGCTGCCAGAGATGCTGAGTTATTTCAGCAGTTACTGTTTTCATTGTTGAAACCAACAAACAATACTTTGCCCTGAAAACCCTCAGATTTTCTGTTAACTACCTTTTAAGGCAATTGTAATTAGATTTTTCTGTTGTGCTGTTAGCCAGGATAGTGACAGACAATGAGGGAGAATTCAGACAGTGGCATTTACAGTAGTCCCAATTCCCTGACAAGTTACCACACCTCCTTACGTAGAGCAGGGCAACTAATTGCCAATCCTTCGCTGTTCTTTGAAAGAGCAGTGGCAGAGTTTAGTTTATTAACAAATGTCCCTCTTATCTACCCAACATTTTTTTTCTTGGAAGAAGGTATAAAAGTGGCAAGGGTGATGCAATCACATGAAAGGCTTCAAGGGCAGAGAGTGGAAGGAGCACTCTCATCACACCAATTTGGTGCCAACAAGTACCTACTAAAGGTTTCAATCAAGAGAAAGACAAGTAGGAACGCTGATACTATTTTCAGGGTGTTTTTGCCTGTAAAGACCTTTCCCATTTCTTCTTGAAACTGATTTTGACAACATACATAATTTGAAGTAAAATTGCTAACTATGATTCTGGAAGCAAACAATTTGTTTGCAAATATGAGGCATACAAATATTTCTTTTCAGATGAACACCAAAAAACCATATAATAGTGCCATTAGTGTTTGAGGTTGGAAGCTGTAATTAAATCACAAGCTCTTCAACGAAATTATCAGCAGCTTGATTTACGAACATCAGCAAATCTCAGATTAAATTACTACGTTTCATTTCTTCTACCACATTCATCATCTTACGTAAGCATGTGCAGAAATGGTTTGTCCATTGAGTGCATTCAGCAAACACCCAACACAAAGCAGCCATGGACTTATTAAAGACAGAAAGCCTGTCCAAAAATTTTGTCGAACAGTCTGTTACACACATTGACTTGATGATAGGTGAAATCTATGAATGAGACCACAAAGGGAGTATGCTGGTACATTATTACCAATTTTCACTCAAAGTTTCTTTTAGAAAGCAAGACAATAATTTCCTTTTTTAATATTTTTGCTATGAATTATATATAAATAATAATATTTTGTATTTAATTTAATCATATTTAAATTTAAACTAATACAGTGGCAGGAGTACCATCTACTAGATGTATTGTAGAAATTCATCAAGGCTCCTTCAACTGCACCTTCTAAGTCCATGACCACTACCATGACAAAGGCCAAAGGCAGCATGTGTATAGGAACATCACCATCTGCAATTTCCTCTCTAAGCTGCACACCACCCTGACTTGGAAATAAATCACTATTCCTTCAGGGTCAAAATCCTTGAACTTCCGAACAGCACTCTACACCCCAAGGTCTGCAGTGATTTAAGAATGCAGCTTAACAACACCTTCTCACAGGCAATTAGAGATGAACAATAAATGCTGGCCTAGCCAGCGATACTTACATTTCTTGAACAAAATCAAAATACCTAAATCAGCAGAGAAAGCGCAAGAGGGAGAACACGGTTTTTTCCTGATGGTGTTTATGCAATTTATAGCACACTAACCACAGCTTACTTCGCAACTTCAAGTAGGTAAACTGCAGGGTTTGTGGAACTTGCTGCTTTTCATAATTATGTATAAAAGAATTGTGCCACATACATCATACAATAATGTTAAAATCTAATACTTTGCTGTACCATTACCATCTACAAAGGCAGAACAAATATAATTTACTCAAAGGAATATTCATAATTCTGAAAAAAATCTGGAAAAACTCAGTAGTCAGGCAGTATCTATGGAAAGAAACAATTTACATTATAGCAAGTTAGAATCCACAATGCATAGGTTGAAGCTAGAGATGGATGCTGATCAAATAAATGTGGCTGTGGAGAAGTATTTTTTTTCTAAATATCTGATCAAATGGGAGAGAAAAGTAGAAAGCAATGAAGGTGAATAAGGTAAAACAGCCAAACAGAAATCTCATCAGAGAGGAGAATTTCTTCAAGGTAGTGTTCCCGGAAGTAAAGTGAATTAAACATAATTACAACATTAAAATATTTCTGTGTTACCTCTCATTCTTGTGTGTTACATTGCCTGCCCTAGTCAGATTACTGAATGTTTTCTGATACCCGTCTGCAATCCTGGAGGAAAGGGAGAGTTGGCACTCATTATTTGTGTTATTCCCTCAACAATGCATCAATAATTTTTGACAGGTTTTAAAGCTTTGGATATTCAGTACTCTATCTCTCCTGTGTTCCATTCATCCATTAGAATTTACAATTGGACTCTATGGAATTGTCATTTCTGCTTCGGTGTCATACCCTTTATTTGGCTATAAGTGCCAGATTCTCAAAGAAACTTGTAAAGTGGCAAAAAAAGGCATAGAATATCTAGGCAAGCTATCTGACAGTCAAATCTTTGAGCCAAGCACCTTCCTTGCTTATTTGTTGCTCCTCAAGACTGCTGTCACCATCTTCAACTAAAGCTGCACTCTAATTTCCACACTTCCAAAACATTATTCCCATTGTAAACAAGTTTTGTTTTCCAACACAACAGCAATAGAGATACATACAAACTGCTCCTTGAGGTCCAGTGAAAAGTCCATTAAGTAAATACACTCCACTTTATCACTTTCAATCTGTATAAAAGTGATGCAATTGGCTGTGTGGAATTTTAAAATAATTATCTAATCATTTATCTTGTTATTTTACAACTTGGCTATCACGCTTGCTTACATTAGAACAGCATTTACACTTGAAATTATTTCTTTGGCTGGATATCCTGGATATGTGTAAGGTGCTATACAAGTGGAGGCTTTTTATATTCTTGTTTCTCTGAATGTGTCCACTAACGGTGCAGAGCTTCTTCTGCAGCTATTCACTTCACCACAATCCAATAATCTGGGCACAATGTTTTGGCTATAGTAGCACGTATTCAAAAATTTGGTCTTATATACTGACCAGTTATTGTTTCTGGCCAGCCTCCATATCTAGTCTCAAGATTCCCTCACCATCTATGAGATGAACATATTCTTTCAGTGAGCTACACAATCTACATAGCCACTTGGTGATGTACCAACCACTTTAATTACATAGAATTATTTAACTTATTCCATAGAAGCAGAGGTCATTAGAGTCAACTGAAGGTCAACATTAGGGTCAAATACAGAATGTATTTATTCTCCATGCTCACCTGAGATTTCAGATGTCAAATATTGATGTTAAATACCAAGTTTACTTATCAACCGCTTACTTTACATCCTAACTATTGGATTTTGGAAATGATCATGCCTACAGTGAGGCGGACTCCTTCTCCAAGCAGTTTCTTGGCAACATTGATGTGTTCTGATCATGTATTGTTCCCTTTGGTCACCCATTGCTTGATCTCCAATCTTGGACACAGAAATTATTTGCCTAAAATGTGGGTCATTAAGGGCACAGTTTTGCATTTAATACAAACCACATGTTCGGAGCATTTCTTTTCCCCACAGTGAGGAAGTAGGGCAGAAATCTTTGCAATTTTTTAAAGGAAAATGGTTGTATACCTGAAGTAACAAAATACAGAACTGGAGAGAGGGTGAACAAAACAGTGGGAATAGTTTTGGATTGCTCCAGAAATGCACCAGAATAAATATGATGGACCAATTGACCCCTCTTTCAGCTACACACTTATGACGTTGTTCTATGCTTCTACCATTTATACAAAGAAAGCTTCAAGGCTCTTAGAAAAGTGCGGGGTTATGGAATTTCCTTAATTGCTCTTGTAGAGAGCTAATATGGGCTCGACAGGCTGAATGGTCTTCTATAACCATTCAAGGATTCCATTTCACCATATGTTTTAACATGCACTCGACCTTTTATTCATTGAAGTAAAGACGAGGACAGAGTGTATTTCATCCCTATTCAGCACAGAACTGAAAGACTTATGACCATGCTGAACTTGTCATCCAGTTTATCACTTTCCCCTTAATTAACAACAATTTTGAAAAAGTTACCTCTACTATATGTGGAAACATGAAACAATTAAATGTTAGCCTTATCAAGATGAGATCATGACCTTGGGTAAAATATCAGAAGTAGCCAATCAAATTTGGTGCAAAGTCATCAAATATTGACACAAAAGCCCAATATAGCCATGATAATGGAATTATTTCACTCTTGAAGGAAACTTTACTTGTTAAACATCTTCTAATTCATCGGAAATGTTTTGGCTACATGTCCATCTGTAAACTAAAAAGTTTAAGCAAGCCACCTGTTGTCAAAGTAATCATTCTAATCATTACTAGGATGTGGAATGCACAGCCTGATAAAGTGATGGAAACAGATTCAATAATTGCTTTCAAAAGGAATTGGACACACACATTAGAGACAAAAAATAGTAAGGGTATGGGGAATGAGTCATCAAATGGGACTAAAATCATTGCTCTTCTAAAGAGCCCACACAGGTTCAATGGGCCAAATGGACTTCTTTTATGCTACACTCTTCTGGGATTTGAGCACAACAAAATATTTTCCAAAATATTGGTATGTTATGCTAGAGATTACTAACACTTCGAGTGTATAATACTTTTTAAGCATGTGAGTGACATTTGAGGTAGATCCTCATTATTAAACCAATTAATTACTTCATTTTTACTCCAGCAATCCATTATTGAATTCAATTTAAATTATAGAACATTTAAGTAGGCTCATCAGTTTCGGAATCATAGAAATAACACAATTTCTTAGGTTATTAAAAAGATACAAAAACTTTAATGAATTCAACCTCAAAAAAATGTTCATACATCATTATGCAGAGCCAGATAATGTAACGAAGGGAAAAGCTGTCAGGATACTGAAGCTGTCAGGAATTTTCAAACAATAATGTGTAGACAATCATTTTAAATTCAAAGAAAGCAGCCAATTTCAAATGTGCCCACAGTATGAATAGCTAAGCCTGCATTCTAAATTTGTAGTGAATCTGTCAAAATGTCCTCTTATTAACAGGCTGGCTGAAATCCAGTGATAAGAATGGCCACCTTGTGTCCTCAAGATTGTATCGCGTTGTATTTTGAATCACTGTGATGGGCCCAGCAAAATTTCACTTGACACCAAGAGGGTTAATATTTTAACTTACATGGAACAGTTAATTGCACGTTGGATGTAGTCATCTTATGGCTATGAAAGAAACTTGTTAATACATACGCTAAGTGCAAACACTGTTGAAAAATGAATATAGACAATGAAGGGATGAGGATTGCTTGCTAAATTTTATTCAATTCCCCTGGATGCTTCTAAAGTTACCATAGTAACAGTGACAACCAAAGTAGGAAGGACAGTAGGCGATAATGTCACTGGAATAATTCTATTTTGGAAAGGAAAATGTTATGTCAAATTTGATGCTAGACTATTACATTTACCTTGCTTTAAGCGCCAAATTATATAGTTTATGTACAAATCAAGACCTATTTCAATGGATTGCACATTGTTTCTAAAAAAAATGCACCAGTATGTAAACTGTTCCCTGTAACATAGAAAAATAGCAAAATACTACTCGTATTTTCCATGTATTTATCCAGCAATCAATTGTCCAAAAATGCACAAGAGAACAGAAGGCAGCCTGACTGCACCATATTATACAGACTTTTGCTTCTGAGTTGTAGCAAAAATCAAAATGAAACTGCTGTGAAATCACAAGCATGTTACTGAATACTTCAATATCTGAGGACTCCATTTTACTTAATTGGAATTAAAGTATAAAGAAAAATTGTATTAATAACTTGTCATTGGACTAATGTTTCTATTATTGTCCAATTAAGTATTTTCTGACACCCACCACACCCAGATAACCTGGGCAGAGATAACAGCACAGCTCAGTGCTGTCTTAACTACCAAAAGGGACAGCCAACACTGGAACTAGAAGGTCAATGAAACCGAAACTCCAAGAGTAAATGACATCATCATCTCTCTACTACTTCACACTAACAGGACAATCTCCCAGTCCAACTCTGTCACTGCACACAATCCTCACAAAATGTGATGGACTACAAACCTCAGCATCACATGCACTATATTCACTGAAGGGCAGAAGTCACACGACACCAGGGTATAGTCCAATAGGTTTATTTGAAATCACAAGTTTTTGGAGCGCTGCTCCTGCATCAGGTGGTGAAGCAGCAGTGCTCCAAAAGCTTGTGATTTCAAATATTCCTGTTGGACTATAACCTGGTGTCGTGTGACTTCTGACTTAGCCCACTCCAGTCCAACACCAGCACCACCATATCGTCACTCAAGGGCTCACACTTATCTCATCCTCTCTAAGTACTAATCCTTGCAGCCCTCTGTCCTTCTTACTCATTCACTGAGGACACTCGCCACCATTGTTCATGCACAATCACTAATTGCTATTGTATTCAGTTTCATAATACTTAATCCTTTTCTCTCTCATCTCGGGAAAAATGACCCAAAACCAGCTGAAGGGGCCAAGGCAGATGGAGAGGTGACAGATATCAAGCCTTTTAGTCCTATAGGGTGAAGACAGTTGAGCAGGTCAGGAAAGACCAGAGACAACAAGGTGCAGGGCTGGATGAACACAGCAGGCCAAGCAGCATCAGAGGAGCAGGAAGGCTGACGTTTCGGGCCTAGACCCTTCATCAGAAATGGGGAAGGGGAAGGGGGTTCTGAAATAAGTAGGGAGAGAGGGGGAGGCAGATAGAAGATGGATAGAGGAGAAGATAGGTGGAGAGGAGACAGACCGGTCAAAGAGGCGGGGATGGAGCCAGTAAAGGTGAGTGTAGGTGGGGAGGTAGGGAGAAGATCGGTCAGTCCAGGGAGGACGGACAGGTCAAGGGGGCGGGATGAGGTTAGTAGGTAGGAGATGGGGGTGGGGCTTGAGGTGGGAGGAGGGGATAGGTGGGAGGAAGAATAGGTTAGGGAGGCGGGGACGAGCTGGGCTGGTTTTGGGATGCGGTAGGGGGAGGGGAGATTTTGAAGCTTGTGAAGTCCACATTGATACCATTGGGCTGCAGGGTTCCCAAGCAGAATATGAGTTGCTGTTCCTGCAACCTTCGGGTAGCATCGTTGTGGCACTGCAGGAGGCCCAGGATGGGCATGTCGTCTGCAGAATGGGAGGGGGAGTTGAAATGGTTCGCAACTGGGAGGTGCAGTTGTTTAGTGCGAACCAAGCATAGGTGTTCTGCAAAGCGGTCCTACAGACAAAGGGGGTAGCCATGGGTACCCGCATGGGCCCAAGCTATGCGTGCCTCTTTGTAGGTTATGTGGAACAATCCCTCTTCCGTACCTACACTGGCCCCAAACCCCACCTCTTCCTCCGTTACATTGATGACTGTATCGGCGCCGCCTCGTGCTCCCACGAGGAGCTCGAACAGTTCATCCACTTCACCAACACCTTCCACCCCAACCTTAAGTTCACATGGACCATCTCTAATACCTCTCTCTCCTTCCTGGACCTCTCTGTCTCCATCTCCGGCAACCACCTAGAAACCGAAATCCATTTCAAGCCCACCGACTCCCACAGCTACCTAGAATACACCTCCTCCCACCCACCTTCCTGCAAAAATGCCATCCCCTATTCCCAATTCCTTCACCTCCGCCACACCTGCTCCCAGGATGAGGCATTCCACTCCCGTACATCTCAGATGTCCTCGTTTTTCAAGGACCGCAACTTCCCCCACTCAGTGGTCGAGAACACCCTCAACCGTGTCTCCCGCATTTCCCGCAACTCATCCCGCACACCCCCTCCCCGCAATAACAACCAAAACAGAATCCCCCTCGTCCTCACGTACCACTCCACCAACCTCCGGATCCAACGCATCATCCTCCGACACTTCCGCCATCTGCAATCCGACCCCACCACCAAAGACATTTTTCCCTCCCCACCCTTATCTGCTTTCTGGAGGGGCCACTCTCTCCGTGATTCCCTTGTCCGCTCCACACTCCCCTCCAGCCCCACCACACCCGGCACATTTCCCTGCAACCGCAGGAAGTGCTACACCTGCCCCTACACCTCCTCCCTCACCCCCATCCCAGGCCCCAAGAAGACTTTCCACATCAAGCAGATGTTCACCTGCACATCTGCTAATGTGGTATACTGCATCCGCTGTTCCCGTTGTGGCCTCCTCTACATCGGGGAAACCAAACGGAGGCTTGGGGACTGCTTTGCAGAACACCTATGCTTGGTTCGCAATAAACAACTGCACCTCCCAGTTGCGAACCATTTCAACTCCCCCTCCCATTC
>NC_063338.1:48783525-48783998 GCF_021869965.1 Rhincodon typus
TTTGAAGCTTGTGAAGTCCACATTGATACCATTGGGCTGCAGGGTTCCCAAGCAGAATATGAGTTGCTGTTCCTGCAACCTTCGGGTAGCATCGTTGTGGCACTGCAGGAGGCCCAGGATGGGCATGTCGTCTGCAGAATGGGAGGGGGAGTTGAAATGGTTCGCAACTGGGAGGTGCAGTTGTTTAGTGCGAACCAAGCATAGGTGTTCTGCAAAGCGGTCCTACAGACAAAGGGGGTAGCCATGGGTACCCGCATGGGCCCAAGCTATGCGTGCCTCTTTGTAGGTTATGTGGAACAATCCCTCTTCCGTACCTACACTGGCCCCAAACCCCACCTCTTCCTCCGTTACATTGATGACTGTATCGGCGCCGCCTCGTGCTCCCACGAGGAGCTCGAACAGTTCATCCACTTCACCAACACCTTCCACCCCAACCTTAAGTTCACCTGGACCATCTCTAATACCTCTCTCTC